>NC_090737.1:391474-393974 GCF_036898095.1 Palaemon carinicauda
TCTGTAAACAGGTCGAACTTTTAGGTCACATGATAATCCCAGAAGGTATCCAACCCTGCCCAGTAAAGTAACGCCTATTACAGATTTCCCCAGGCCACAAAACTCCAAGGAAGTGGCTGAATTCCTAGGGCATGCTGGTTATTACTGTAAATTCATAAGAGGTTTTAGTGAGATGGCGAGACTCTTACATGCTTTAAAAGAAACAAAAAGTAAGGAATTGGGGAGGGCTGGAAGAAAGGACCATTTGAAAACTGCCTTAACTAGCAATGAATAATCGTATATCCTGGATTTGATCGTCCGTTTTTAGTGACAACAGATGCGAGTAGCGTAGCTATTGGTGGCGTAGTTTCTCAACGATATGATAAAGGCAGAGAAAGACCCATTTGTTTTCCTGGACCAGTAAAGAATTATAATACATTCGATCGAGAGGTTTTGGCTATCATTTAGGTTCTAGAGAGGCGTCGGTTGTTTTCATTAGGTCAGTTGATTGAGTTGCAAATTGATTATCGCCCTTGAAGTGATTTATGTTATAAAAATGATTTGACCTCTCGTCAATCGAGATGGATTGAGAGATTGCTATAGTTTAATTAATATAAAGGAACTTCACCACATAGAAGGTAAAGCTAACAAGGTAGCTGATGCTCTCTTTAAAGGTGCAGTAATAGGAGTAACAACTAGGGAAAAAAAGAGGAACGAAGAACGTGACCAAAATATTGAAGACCCCCATCATAATAGAGAAAATAGATAACGGGATGAGAGTTCTCCCGATGTGATTGCAGTAGAGAGAGAGAGAGAGAGAGAGAGAGAGAGAGAGAGAGAGAGAGAGAGAGAGAGAGAGAGAGAGAGAGAAACTAGCGATGAAGATGAATATATGTGAGTGACCGAGGACATGACCAGGGGTGTCCAGAATGAATGCCCTGATGATGCAGGTTTGATGGAGGTTGGGACATAAAAGAAGTCCGAGAGGGACAGAAAAAAGAGGAATGGATAGAAAGAGTGCGAGAAGTGTTTAAAGGGGATTTGGAGGGTTATCCGTCATTTCTGAATGTGCCTCGTGAATTTTTTTTTTTTAAATGATGTTTTATATTGTGCTTACGAGAAGAGGGGAGGGTAATTTTGTGCACGGGTAGTTCTTCCTACCTCTTTAATTAAACGAGCCATCCACATTGTACCTGCAAGTCCGTATGCAGGGCATTTAGGGATTAATAGAACATTAAGGAGAGCACTTGAGTCTTTCTTTTGGTTAGGAATGAAAAAATCTATAGAGAATTACATAAAAGGTTGTCCTGCTTGTAACTGTTTCAAAGAACATAGAAACACTTTACAGGAAGCCAGAAATTTTCCTGTGGTTCCCATTAAATTTTATAGAGTGCATATGGATGTGGTAGGACCATTTCCAACTGGATTAACACAGCATAAGTATATATGTTTATTTATGAATGCATTTACTCGGTACACTCATTAGCCCAGGTGCTGCGCTCTTTCATTACTAGGTTTGGTTGCCCAAAAAATTTTGATAAGTGATGATGGTCTTGAGTTTGTAAAAGATATGGTGAAATTAGTCCCAAATTTGATGAAAATTTAACACTTTTCAGTGACCACATGTAGACCTTCAGCAAATGGATTATTGGAATCGCATAATAGGGAAGTAGTGCGAATTTTACGTTACTTAGTGACTAATGACCCACTTTATTGGCAAGCCATGCTTCCTACAACTGAGCTAGCTTTGAATATTTTATATAATGCTTCGCTCAGGGACACCGTTTTTCTTTTCAGTATATTGACAGGATCCTGTGTTACCATATACGGTACAAATTAATTCGTAAAAATTGCCAAATTATTCAACTGAGCAATACCGTGTAAATATAATAGATTTACACGGTAATGAATAATGAACACCACAGAAAGGTTTTTGAAAAGAGCTAATGAAAATCACAGCTCAAAGAATGATGGTCGGTTCACAACCCCCACCGGTAAAAGTATTTGTGGACGATCGTGTGTATTTGAAAAGATTATAACCTAGTAAACACAAAGTAGAACCAGCGTATTTGGGTCCGTACCGAGTGAAGATGGTTAAGTCTAACACAGTTGTGATACAAAGCATTGTTAATGTCGCAGTGTCCGAACGTCATCAGGCACACATACATGTGGTACCTGAAGAGGTAGTTTTCAAAAGTGTTCCTCCTTACCCCCTACATACGTGACATTCTTCGAGTTGATGAGTAAATTTTTTTTTCCCTTGCTGTTATTGTTGTTTGAACAGACCGCATCTCTTCTTTCAACGTATTTTGAATAATCGTGATGATAGCGATGTGTTAAGCAGATGCTAAATTTATAGTAAAATATTGTTGTAATTTGCTGAGTGTAGAAATACGTATAACATTGTTGAGTGAACCTAAAATCAATCAGAGATTAAATAGGTCAAGTGAGATCCGTCAGGCAGATGCTGCGTTATTCATGTATTTACATAACTCTTGGTTGCTGGGGCCATGGCTGTTCC
>NC_090737.1:401474-421474 GCF_036898095.1 Palaemon carinicauda
CCGTTTACTCTGATAACCTGGACTTTGGAAAGGTAGGAACTCAATCTAAGTTCCTCCTCCTCTATGCATTTCATCAAGCTCATTTTGCAACCGCAGTGTTGTTGAATGGAACAACTCTAAAGGATACTGTTTCCAGGAACATCATGCACCTAGATGGCGACGCAGTTCTTTCCAGGAATAATTAATATCAATCTCGATTGAGGAGTGTTAAGGCTGGAACTCCAACTTGCCTGTTATTCCCAGTGGTATCGACGTCTCCAGCTGGTTTTGCTATTGCTAATAAAGTTTCTATTCATAGAAGATGATGTCAATCAGTAGTCCTTGCAGACAATAGTTTGTATTGTGTCATTTATATGATGCATCTGAATGCATTATTCATTGTTGAAATACTCTGCAATTGTTATGAAATGTAGCAAAGGTTGTATCACCCATTTCTGACTTGAATTGTTTTTTCTTTACAATACTAGATTGAATTTTACCTTTTATTTTTTGCATCTACCTCTACACGAAATTTCAACAAGCCTCTGTCACTTTCGTTGATTATACTCAAGGCCATTCTACATTGGAAGAATCTTTTATAAAATACTTTCCATATATTAGAGCAAACAATTTTTAGTATATGTCTTTCTTTTATGTCAACCCTGATTTTTTCTAAATTAATTAACATCTAGTAACTTATCATAGGTTTAGTGGATTCAACTAATAGCGGCCTTTAGGGGACACCCCACCATTAAAAAGTCAAATTTGGCTTTATTGTGTAATTTTCTGATAATGCATCAACTCTTCTTGGATGATAAGGTTGTACCAAGGACAAAAATTTTTTCATAAAATCGGGCATTTTATTGCGCACAGAGCTGACCTTTGACTTAGAAGCGTATGTTCATCATTATAGTTCACTGCTTTATTTTCTTTATTTCTATCGCTTTTTTAGATTTTTTATTGTTGTTTTCCTTTGGTGTACGTTACGTCTTCCCGTTTGCAGCAGTCTACCGTAAGGACCGAGGAAGAATACTGCAGGCAATATATTGGGAGGCTACTCTTTTGCTAAAGACTTTAGCCTGCTTTCGCATTTTTCGCTTCTCGCATATCTCAGTATGGCCCCTGTCAGGAGGGGAAAGCTTTTCTTTCAGGCTTCCATTGATACAGCTAAGGCATTGTAGATACAAAGAAACAATGTCTACAGTTCGATGTTTTGCCTGGTATATCTAGTCACTGACGGGAATTAAGTCGCTGGAGCCTGTGGAGTGAGGTATATTTCGCCTCTCATATGGAATATATGTTTTGTTTGTTTGGATCATTTCATTTTTTGTCTCATCTCCGAGAAATAAAAGATTGAAAAAGGCCAAAGTATATGCTGTTTTTGGTTGATATAGTAGAGGGAAATGAGTTCAGGATAATATATCTTTCTATCGGTTCCCAAAAGATAAAAACTTGAAAAGAAATGGGCATATCTCTGTCGCAGCGAATTAAAACTTACCTTTTACAAAGGTATGTTTCTCAACTTTAAAAACAATATGATTCAGATGCAGTGTGCAATGAGATAATTTATCCACAACATAGAACCTGAAAAATCTCCTGAACCAACAGCACGATATTACATAGTGCTAGAAAGGGAACTGCGTCTTTCAGCGATGACATTTGCAGCATTTAATGATATCCAGTAAGAACATTCTGTAGTCATGAAGACTTGCAACACATACCATTTCAGGAGGCTATGGAGAAATAGGTTATATTGTCAGAAAATTCCTTTAGCAACAGTTATTAAGAAAAGTACCTGATTCAGGTGAAAGATCCTGGATAGCTAAGATTTCTAAATCCCAATGAGCATTTGTTTATCCTAAGGATAAATTCCTTAAACAATTGGAGAAGATGGAAAGGTTGTTCAAGTGCCACCATGGAGATATATTGTTAAATGCTGGTAATAGAGCCATTAAAAATTGTCTATTAAGGTTAAAAGTTTTGCTGATTTATCTAAAGTGGTAATAGATTATTGTGTCCGTTGTTGACTGTAATTTTAGAATGCGTGTTATAAACAGAAGAGGTAAAAATTTCAGAAATTTTAAGGTAAAACAAATAAAATAGAAGTCAATTTTGTATCATAAGATGTCAATGTCCTTATACATTTATCATCCCATATTTACTCGATATACAAAGCATTAAGTATAATTTTCTAATTTCCTTTTAAATGAATATCTGGTCATATTAATTCACAAGCTATAATGTTTAACAATTAATAACTATTGTGAGCAATTTGGATTACATAATTCTCAGTCGGACATTTATCTATTTTTTTAATGGAACTAAAACACAATCCTAAGACTTCGCTCTAAATGACAATGATTAAATATATCTCTCTCTCTCTCTCTCTCTCTCTCTCTCTCTCTCTCTCTCTCTCTCTCTCTCTCTCTCTCTCTCTCTCTCTCATACACACACAAAAGAAAAATGGAGCTAAGGTAGAGGGGAAGGATTAAGATATAACCTGTATTTACTGGTAATGACTTCAAGATTTTCGATTTTCTGATGCTCTGTCAATGAACTTAATCTCTTCATGCCAACTTAAAAATAAAGATCAAGAACGGGTTTCCCATGGAGTATTGAAAAACGAGGATATTTTGGAATTTAGAATTTCGTAGGATCTTCTGATTACCTATTGGTCTTTCACAGTACCTACTGGTCTTTCAGAGACATACTAATCAGTCATTTACAAGAGCTGGTAAAAGAAACATCTACTATGAAAGACACGGAAACCAAATCTTTATGAAATACTACCATTTAATTATACAGGAAAAGAAAATAGAGAGTTTAGTATTTCATTCTCATATAGGTTAATGGGTCACACAGGATGCCACCAGATGACGCCGTTGCTTGACTGCAGGTCGGCGCTTGGTCAGACCTTACATATAGATATATAGATCTTACAAAGAAACCATTCCCGAAATTCTAATGACAGAAACAGAAATAGAAAAAGCTGTCAGCTCAATTACAGCCACGGGGGACTGTCCAGCCTTCTCAGAGAGACGTGGACGTTACCTTCCACAACTTCAGCTGCTTATGATTTTAAATAAAATGCTGAGAGATGAAGAACCCAATCATGAAGAATTTGTTATTCATAAAACTGGTTTGGTATTTGAAATAACTAATAAAGTTTAATTGTCGGGATGTGTTGTTTTTCAGCTTATATGCATCTTTGTTTCACGTGTGAGGGATGTTTCGAAGTACTGAATGAGTGTAGCAGGGAAATGTCCAGTATCAGAATGAGGAAAAATGACTTGGAAACTATACATTTAATTTAGTTTACACACTCTTACAAAAACACATTGGTTATGGAGGATTGTATGATATTGCTTCCCCAGAGAATGTCAATATTTTTCATATAAGAATATATCACAGATAAAGCAATTATATTTTACAAGAACACAATTGAACATAATTTAGGTTATGAAATCTCCCCAAACTCAAGATGAGAAAATGATTAATTGGTTTGAAGTTTTCTGGCATCCTGACATCGAAGGTCATTGACGTGGATATCGTTTATTGTTAACAAACACACAATATTTAATTAAAACCATAAAAGTAAATATGTCATTATAAAACTTGAATAATTTTCAGAAGACCTACTTCTTAAATAAATCTAAGAATGTTTTTAGCGTTTTACGACACATCCTGCCCAAGAATCTGAGTAGGGATGATCCTGCCATCCTCACCTTGAAGCTCAAACAGATCTATTTCTTTCTGTCATATCAGTGAGGCATTCCGTCAACAAATGCCTTACTTTCAATGCTACCAAACAGTCATTGCAATATGACTGGTTTTGGCCTACCAGCAGAAAACTTATGTCACCCAAGTGTGCCCAATGCGGAGACGATAAAGAGCACAGTAGTCTCTCGCTTTCGGGGCATTACGTTATACCTCCAAGGGGATATAAGATTGGCAAGAGATAAACGTCATTCGACCACCACTGATTATACCCCTGGGGGATTCTCATTGTATAGAATCACATCCTTCATGCTTGTCTAGTAGCAAATAGGCCTACAGAGGAAACTGTTTAAAAAAAAAAGAAATGAATTAATAAATAAATAAAATAAAAGTTCACGATACCTCCTGGGGTATTTCGAAAAGCGTGTGAAAAAAAAGTAGCCTCCTTCCGGTACTGAAAAATTAAAAAAAAAAGTTATTGAATTCATTTATTTTTTTATATTCTGTTTCTTGATAGTTACCAGTTATGATGAATCTTCCTAGTGATTATATAAAGTAATTACAAGTAAATTTAATGCTTGCATCATAAATATACATTGAGGTGATGGCAACTCGAGCGTCAAGTCGCAAAATTATTTATTTTCGGTTTTTGTCGCTTTATTTGGATTTACGTTTTTGAAGTTACGGCTACAAATATTCTAATATCTTCGAAGTTTCACATGCGATTTTCAAAACAAAAAAGATAATAAGGTAGGAGAATAAATCTAATGAATATGTCTAAAAGAAATTAGATTGTTTTATATATATGATTATTTCAAATAATATCTTTTTTTATTTTATAGGATCTAAGAAAATTATTCTTTATGAAAGGAAAAATAAAAACATTAGAATAATCGAAAATCAATCCTCAAGGTAAATTAAAGGAAATGTTCAAAACTTTGGTATAATAATTTTCCTGTTAGCTATTATCATCTGAATATTTATGATTTTTTCAAGACATATATTCATATAGAATTGATACTTCGCTGGAGTAATTTCTTAACTCAGTTTTTTGGATATTAGAATGTCATCTTTACGTACGAAAAGTTTTATCGCAATAAACAAAGGCGAATTTTTGGTGAAGTTCGTCTATGTTGTCACGGCAGCATTTTCCCTTCTCCCGTTTAGATATGTTACGTACAGCGCATTTCCTTTTTATGCTTTAGGTGTCTTTTTAGGTTAATATATATTATTTCTGAGTGAATCATATTCCATTTATTCGTTCAGTATTCGTGTACCTTATCCTTAATTCATTTAATCATCCTCTATATAAACTCTCTTTTCATGAATTTTAATTAAAGATTTTTTTCTTATATAACAAAGATATTTATCCTATTTTCTTAGTTTTTATTTAAATAGAATACATATCATACAAGGCCATAGATGAAAATACTTTAATAAGTAGAAACCTAAACATTTTGAATGTAAGGGTAATAGGTTGGTAACCTGTGAGTTCGTCTGCAAAGTTTATTTTGATTTATTAAAGAGAACTAATATCCAACAGCGTTAATTTCTGGCCACAATTGACCCAGATTGTTTTATTTATCCTTTTTTTGCGAGCGTACATCCCATGAGCCATATTCTGCTTCATGACTTTGTGATTCTCAGATGCTAACATGACTTTTTTTTTTTCATTTTCTTTTTCTTCTGTGTTATAATACTGCTACTATTTTGAAGCTATAAATGTCACTCATGAATGGCTGAGGCAAGGGAGAGTGATATTGCCCTAGCAAACAAGACAATGCCCTAGAAACTGGCCATATATATATATATATATATATATATATATATATATATATATATATATATATATATATATATATATATATATATATATATATATATATATATATATATATATATATATATATATATATATATATATATATATATATAAATATTTATATATATATATATATATATATATATGTATATATATATATATATATATATATATATATATATATATATATATATATATATATATATATATATATATACACGTGTCCATTCATTTGAGCGTAGTCAAGTTGAGCGATGTCACGTTCGCCGAAGTCCTTTTTAGAGAACTTACATTTTGTGCATTTTGAGCGATGCTCATTAAGCAATGTCAGTTTGAGCGAACTTTGGACAGTTTTCACAAGATGAATTGAGCGAATTCTATTTGAACGAAGTCAAATTGTGGAATATGATGTGTGTGTGTATATATATATATATATATATATATACATATATATATATATATATATATATATATATATATATATATATATATATATATATATATATATATATATATATATATATATATATATATATATATATATATATATATATATATTTGTAAAAAAAAAAGAAAAAATATATTTTTGGGTGTTAAAAAAAATTTAACTAAAATGTTATTTTTTTTTATTTTATACGGAAAAACATATAAAAGCTAAAATGTAGAAATTCTAGAAGTTCATGAAATATACCTATAATATATAATGTAAATTTATTCAAAATGTAATATTGTAAGCTAGGTGTTTAAGGTAAACAGTAATTTCTACATCTTCCCTAGAATCAATAACGCTCTCAAGTCCTCTTTGTAAGTTCTCATATTTCCTCTTCTTACGTAAAGGCTCTCCTGACATTATTTCCTCTGTAGGCTCTCTTCCTTTCTTAATGCCTCTATTAGGAGCCAGAATGTTGGGTGACTACATGAAAGACTTCCTTGGAAAGCAGTATGCCATCATTCCACGGCATTGTTTGTTCGGGGAAGACCCATTTGAAACCTCTCGAAAACGTTCCACAATGATAACGGACATTGGGCGGCTGATATAGGTATCTTCAAAATAATCGAAAATTACGTCGAGATCTTCGTCATAACTTTCCAAATTACGCAAGGCTTCAAACCCTTTTTAAGACATCACCCGTAGGGAGAAATGCCATGCAGATCATCATTTTGATCAACGTCCAACTTTAACAACATCAGGTGCATGCGAGTGTTCGCCTTTCTCGGAGCAATTTCTATCACTTTCGTATTCCAGTGTAGTACTCAGGCGTCCTTTACAACCTTTCACTTCACAACGCCATGAAATGGTCGTTTGAGTATCTTTATCTTTTCTATAGATATAACCCTTTTATGGTATTTTGTTTCTGCCGCGACTAGAAAGTATAATATCCATGATGGGTTACTTTCAAATGTTTCTTAGAAAAGAATACATAAATAGAAATTTCCAAGTTAAGAAAACGAAGTGATAGGTATATCTTCAATAACCATTCAAGTATTATATTATTAACGACCATTTTAGTTAACAACCATTAGTTATAATCGCTGTAAATTGAGTTAACAATCATTAGTTATAATCGCTTAAAATCAACCTTCGTTCAAATTGTCAATCGCTCTTAAAGTTTCGTTCAAAATGACTTCACTCAAAATAACTTCGTTCAAAATGATTTCGTTGTAATAAACTTCGCTCAAAAGGATAGAAATCATATATATATATATATATATATATATATATATATATATATATATATATATATATATATATATATATATATATATATATATATATATATATATAAATGTATTACATTTTTATATACAGATAAGTTCCATATTTGTAAATATAGCCATGACCCAAGGGGTCATTGGCGAATTAGGAGTGTAACAACAGTGCCATAACAGGATGTGAAACTAAACCATGCTAAGCAATGCTTGCAGTAGCCGAAAGGCATTGCATGAATAAACATTTATGTGTGTCATGTAAACAAGTCACAACGCCTCCCATGGGAAGCAGTTGATCTATTGAGCCCTACCGAAATCACCTAACTTCCGGCCATAAGTGTATGTGATCATTTTGTTGGATTGTTATATAAAACGCTGAGATAGCTAGTGTTACGCTATCGACGCGACTCTCTTGTAAATCAATTCTATTCGTATTTTCATACTGAATGGTCATCCGACCAAACCATCCATACTCCAGTGATGAAGCTATCAATAAATTGTTTAAAGTTAGCCTAAAACCTTGGACTTATTTTAAGAACCCTACAATTCTAATATTTCTATATCACATTTAAATAGACATGAGGATTGAACCACAATGCGTTTGTACAACATTCATACACTAACAATTGGTAGCAGCGGTATTACGAGAGTAATAAATCTATAATTACAACGAAGTATATACATCTACGAAGTAATAAAATCATCGAATATCAGCTATGAATCACATATAAACTGAGGAAACAGGATCTTCAATCAACAAGCATCAGTAAACATCCTAAGAATATGAAGAAATGTCCTTCATCGAGACAAATTCTAGTATCTATATCAATGTTTAGTGAAACAGTCATTGAATAAACAACACACGACAAGAAGCCAAGTCGACGATCATCACGCCAGCTACACTCTTCCTGCAAACGAGAGAAGAGAGGTTGTTACGTCATCGGATCAAAACAATCTTCACATATATATACTGAGCTAAGTACATCCTTTATTAATTCAGGTTTTTTCAGTGAAGTCTTTTATGCCACGAGTCGATCGTCCATTACTGCTGGGGTAGTTATATTTAATCTTAATCTTCCTTCATTAAAGGAATCTATATTCAACTACGAATTCTCGTCTGCTGAATTTTTTTTTCTCTTTGTGCTAATTCTGTTTTCTTTCAGAAGTTCTCGGGAAATATCTTTATCACATTAACTGTCTTAATATCATCATTTTGGGGGACTAAGTGTACTGACTTTGATCCCTTGCTTGCTCAAGTTTTGGCAAAAAATTAAACTAAGCCACAACAAGTAAACATGGTTAATAATAATCTAACTGTAAACGTCAATGTCTCCTGATTGCAGACTGTAGGGCACAATTTGGTTCGATTCATAACAGTTCAACCCATTCATTTAGTCGATGCTTCTCCCGTAATCAACAACAGAATCCTAGAAACACGCAAACAGTTCCCTATGGAAATAAAAAGACGAATCCTCAGTTTAATAAGAAGAAACAGGCAAACGGCAATGCTGTTCAAAATAAAAAAAAAAAAGTGCTTCAAGTAACTCTGTTCCTGGGCCGTCTAGCCAGTACTCGCAAGGTCAGGCGAACTTTCCGAATGTGCAAAGCAAAGCAAATACCACGCATTTAACTCCAGGGAGAGAATGATGTTGGGTCATTCATATCAACATCTTTTGTATCAAATAATCCATTTAAGAATCTACAAGATCATAGTGAGGCAATAGATTTTCCTATGAAAAACACAGCCGAATCCAATAAATCAGTGCAGGTTCCTGTAGATTTGCAACAAATTCACGCAATAATAAGCCAAAATGAGTTAAGTCCAACTTTATATGCTGTAAATTTAGAACACCAATCCTTCGCATTATTTTTCGATTCTGGTAGTCCACGTAATATCATGGATTTGAGGACTCACCACTTGTTATTTTCGAACTTCCCTATAGAGAAGTCCGGAGTAAGGCTCTCGGGTATAGGAAATAATGAATTAAATGTAATAAGAATAACTCATGTTCAGTAAAAGGTCAGTAAGCGCATGTTTGCCAATACCTTTATCATTATAAAAAACATTGATATATATCCAGCTGTAATTATAGGATACCCGTCTATGGACACTCAAAACATTACCTTAGCCCCGGCATAACATGGCGTGTATATCAAAGGAAAATTCTATAAATCTTCTAATACCTTAAAATTCGGTTTTAGTGTTACGCTATCGACGCAACTCTCTGTTAAATCGGTTCTATTCATATTTTCATACTGAATGGTCATCTGACCAAACCATCCATACTCCAGTGATGGAGCTATCAATTAATTGTTTAAAGTTAACCTAAAACTTTGGACTTATTTTAAGAAGAATCCTACAAGTCTAATATTTCCATATCACATTTGAAGAGACATGCAGATGGAACCAAAATGTATACCTACAACATTCATACACTAACATATATATATATATATATATATATATATATATATATATATATATATATATATATATATATATATATATATATATATATATATATATATATATATATATATATATATATATATATATATATATATATATATATATATATATATATATATATATATATATTTATATATATATATATATATGATCAGTGCCATCAGTGCCCAAAGCCCCCTCTCGACCAAAGCTAGGACCAGGAAGCCGCAGGCAATGGCTGCTGATAATCAACAGGTCGATTTATAGGTTTTACGAACTTCCCATTCTCATCTCAAAAGAATGTTGATGTTGCAGACACTAAAGAAACTAACGAGTTTGAGCCTGACTCAAACCCCAGTTTGGCGATCACCAGGCAGGGACGTTTCCAATATACCTCCTAAATTCTGTATTTCAATACCAGTGTATTTTACTCATCATTATAAAGTATTGCATTCCGTATCCCTTTCTTGCACCATGTGTTTTATAACTGAGTTTTACTGATTAATCATAGCTAGTATGCAGGAGTAGCCATGCATATGGTTGTAGGTCTTTAACTAATAAATAGCTAAAAAGTTGTTTACTTCAACAAGTGAAGCCTCGTAGTTTCCTATGGCTCTGTCTGTTTCTCACTTAATCTGTTAATAAATGACCTTGAAAGGGCAACACTGCAAGTGTTAAACGTACTATTTTTTATTTATTTATTTGTTTGTTTATTTATTTATTCATTTTTAAATTTCAGTAGGAATCTGTTTACTTTGCCATAAATAACATCATGCATCTGTTCTTGGATTAGGAACAGTCTTGTTTTGCTATTACATGAACTATTCATTTCCACATGTCATGCTGAGAATGTGTTTCTCTGTGCGAAATGTTTGTAAGATTCTTTTTCATCATTCATCATTCATCATCATCATCATCTCCTTCGCCTATTGACGCTAAGGGCCTCAGTTAGATTTCGCTATTCGGCTCTATCTTGAGCTTTTATTTCAATACTTCCCCATTCATTATCTACATGTAGGTCTGTGCCTTCCATCTTTTCTGGTGCCTTGTGGAGCCCAGCTGAACCTTTTTACACGTTAAACAATTAGCTAATCTATTTTGTTAAAAAAATAGCCAATCTATTTTGGCTTGGATTAGATAGCAAACTGATTCAAAATGATCAAATTGATGTATGAAAAGAAATAAAAGACAAAACTTCCAGACCACATTATGATATTCTGAAAAAAGATGAGCACTCGAGAGAAGGCACTAATTCATACTAAGGCAGCAAATACTCATATCATTACACAAAACGCACGGTAACAGTGACTTCGAACACGGATGAAACAGCCTAATCCAGCAATATTGGACAACTATATAAGCATAATTCAGCACAGCTATAGAAGTGGGTTTAAATATGAAAAGTGGAAATATAACGCAACACTTAAGCCACTATTGTAATTCAACTCGTGATCTTTACGGAGATATTAGTTCATCTCGTATCTAATTTCTAATTATACAGATACAGGCAGAGCGGAAAACATCCCCTCGCTGTATACACGGAACCCTACAAAAAATAAATTATATATCTTACCCATGAGTCAACAACAGCGGAAATAGGTCCGAACACAATTGATGTTCATAGAAGCATAAAAAACCGTAAATCTAAAGGCTCCCAAATTATTCATAATGTAATTTTCTACCTTATAATAACTTTACGAGACAAGGTTTGTATTCATTATTAACAGAAAAGATAATCTGTTAATAAAAATTACCATATCCATTGCAATACGTTAATTAAAAGTAAATAGGTTTGTAAAAACCGTTATCAACATGAAAAATAATAATACTAGAACTTGAATATACACAAAGTTGTAAATTACTTCAAATGGTAATAGAATAATCATATATATATATATATATATATATATATATATATATATATATATATATATATATATATATATATATATATATATATGTGTGTGTGTGTGTGTGTGTGTGTGTGTGTGTGTTTGTGCTACCATTATTATCATTACCATCTTAAATCATTTGAAGAAATAAAATAATGTGAAAACAAGCTAATAGGGCCAGAAATCTCTTCTTGAAAGAAGAGGAATGAAAAGTTCAACCCAAGATGTTTGTGACTACATAATTCGTTGTGTTAAAGCATTTTCGGATCTTTATATCTTATGGAAGAGGAAGACGGTTGATCGACGTGTTTGAGTGGGCAGTAAGGTTATAACTGAAAGGCGATAGGATAGGAATACAAATTAACTTTATCAAATAGACAACAAGTTTATATACAAGTACTTACGAGCAAAAATGTTTCAAAAGCTCAAACCTGCTAAAGCACGAAAAAGGCAAGCTATAACAAGTTTTGTTATCAGTGCGAGGGAGAGCAAAATATACAAAAATAATTATTTACCAGTATAGTGTATGAATGCGTGTTAAGCATGTGCAGTATGTGGTTCCTCCAATAAAAAAGACATACATGTGAAATCGCACGCTCAGCTCTTGAGAGTTGCACTGTAGGCAGATAATTATGGTGGAGATACGTAGGTTTAAGGAAATCAATGGCGACCCAGTCTTCTTTGCCATGCTGTGTAAAGGAAGGAAGCCTTTGTTTTGAGACGGATCACAAGGAAAGGAAGTATGTAAGGGGAAGTTAGCGGTGGCTTCTTGAATTTGATGCACTGGAAATCGTGTGATGCCATGTGAAAATCTGTTGGTAATTTTTGCTTTGTTGAGGCCTTATATGTTTGGCGGGATGGAATGAATTGTCCCACAGCATGACGTAAGGCACTGTAGATTGTCGGAGGAGGTTGCCAAAAACTCGCAGGGAACACCAACAGGTTACCATACACCATTTCATCTGTCAAGACATACAGGGCATATTTAGGTGTGGCCCTAAGTTCCCCAAAGTCCATGTAAGTTGAGAAAACAAGATGGAGTTATAGTTTGATTGATTGATTGATTAATTTAAAGTTTTCTGGCATCCTGACATTTAACGTCATTGATAAGGGTATCATTTATTATATACCTAAAAAATAAAATAAATAATATTCCAATAAAACCATAAAAGTTAAAATTTCATTATAAAAGTTAAATATTTTCCATAAGACCTGCTTCTGAAATAAATCTAAAAATGCCGCTCGCAATGTAAGACACATAATGTCCAAGAACCTTGGCAAGGATGAAACCCACCTTCACCTCGAGCCTCGAACAGACATCTATTTTTTAAATAGTTATAATTGGGGCATTTGGTCAACTAATGCCTCACTGTTAAAGCTACCAAACAGTTGTCGCAATACAGTTGGTGTTGGCCCTTTAGCAGAAACTCTTGTGTCAACTGTGTGTGACTAATGCGGAGACGACAAAGAGACGTCTCCCACTTTCGGGGCATATGTTATACCTCCAAGGAGATATGACATTTGTTACTTACCTCATTTTATATTCATCTAGACTATCCTAGTGTTGTTGCCAATTATTACAAAACAATTTCTGGATGTTTGGTAGGAAATCATTACATGGAGTAGGATACCCTCTTGTTAGTAACTCTGATGCAGCATTGTTTGCCAGTAAATCTGCTTTCTTATTCCCAAACACACCCACATGTGCTGGAACCCAACAAAATCGAATCATTGTACCCCTCAGTCTAATAATACAAATCTATTCTAAATTCTTTAAAACTCAAGTGTTACTAGAATTAAAAACATCTAAAGCTTGATGGACACTACTTGCATCGCTAAAAATGGCAAAATTACCCTCCTTCTCCAACGCTATTTTGTCAATAGTGGTTAGAATGCCATACAGTTCGGCAGTAAATATGGAAGTTTTTAGAAGAAGTGCACCTCAATAACTAAACCTTTTACTATGTATTCCAAATCCAATTGCAGCATCAGATTTGGAGCCATCAGTATATATAAAAGTCGATCCCCTATATTCTTCAACATGTTCCATAAAAAGAGACCTGGATTTTAAGTAAGTCTTGTTCTTTTTAACTCCAATAAATTACTTACAAAAAGATACCTCAGATAATTTCCATAGAAGCGTTGATGATTCCTTAAATGGAAACACCTTTCTTCTAATTATATCAAGATTGTACATTTATTGGATAGCCTGAAAACCATAAGGTTGTGAAGTTTTGGGTACAATTCAAAATGTGATGTGTGCTTTACAAGGCTAGCAGTCTGATAGGCTAAAGAATTTAGAAGTCTTTGCAACCTAAACCAATATCGAACAATAGAAGACTTACGGTAAAGATCTAAAGGTAAATCTCCAGCATTAACAAGGAGACTTGTGATAGGTGGAGTTCTAAACACTCCTATGGAAAATCTAATACTAGCATGATGCATTAGATCTAATATCTTTAATCAGCTTGGGGTGACTGAGGAGTATATTTGACACCCATAATTAATTTTTGAACAAGTCAGGGCCTTGTATGATCTTAAAATATTATTGCGGTCTGCCCCCATGATGTATTGGTCAATACTTTTAAAAGATTCATAGCCTCAAGTTATTTAGCTGTTAACGCTTTTAGGTGAGAAACATATAGAAGCCTAAAATTAAATATAAAGCCTAAAAATTTAGCTTTTCTCACACATGGGATCCATTGATCTTTGATGTATATATCCTTATCTGGACGCATTCCCCGAATACAACAGAAATGGACAACAACAGTTTTGTTTGTCGATAAATTAAACCCATTCATATCAGCCTACTGAAAAGTTTTGTAAATTGAGGGTTGCAGTTTTCTCTCAACCATCGCCATTCTAGCTCCAGCATATGATATGCAAAGATCATCAACAAATAGTGATGAGAGAATATTTTGACTAATGACATAGAATATCCCATTAATGGCTAGTTATTAGAAAGTCTAGATCAGCCTTGTTTTTCTAGATTTAATTACTATTTTTTAAGAGTCAGTTTGTGGTAGAATAGCCTTTGTTTTGTATGAGCATTTACTTATTTTATCTTTGAAATTTAAGTGTCCGTTATCTGGTCATTTCAAGTGTTTAGCGTAAAGTGTTTAATTTAATGATTCTCAGTGTGGTTAGGTGCCTCTCTCCCCGTTTGTTTATATTACCGAACTATCGTTTTAACGATTTTTTTTCTTATGTATACGAGTGATTTTGAACGTGACTTGATTTCTGGAGGTTGGTGTTCAGACAGAATTCAGTTCGTGCTTGAGCATTCTCTTGGTATCATGCCTTGGGCAGCATATTGAATTGGACTTTGGATGACGATTATTTGGCAGTTTATTTGGAGGAAGTTTCTTTGGATTACACTTTGGACCCTCGCATTGGTCTGTTATTTGCAGGTTCTCTTGTCACCTGCGACTCGAGTGTCTCCTGCCTCGACCTGCGGCTTGTGTACTTCGAGTGGAGACTCGCAAGTGCTCTTCTCACCTGCGACTCGAGTCAGTTCTGGCTTTCCCTGATGAGGGTGAATTCCCAGGGAATTGGTGCCGTCGCTTTCTTCTGGCACTTTCGTCTCTAATCAGCTGCTGTGGTTTTGGGAGCTTGCAAGCTCTTGAGGTGGCCCGTAGGAAGGTTAACGCCAGTTAAGACAAAGTGTCTCTCATATTCGTTTGGGATCGCTTTCCCTTTATGGGGACTCTCTGGCGTTCAACCCTTGCCCTGATGGCTTTTATGGCAAGTGGATCACGGCCCTAGTTTTATCTCTCCTCTGATACATCCATGGAAGTGATAAAACCTATGCATCCTTGGTATTATTTAATCTTTTGTATATACACACATATATATATATATATATATATATATATATATATATATATATATATATATATATATATATATATATATATATATATATATATATATATATATATTGTCATATTTGCGTCTTATCTATATAATGTATATTATAGACAAGGTTTTGTGTGCTTAGTTTTGTGTTGATAAGTGGGATTTATAATGGTTTTCATATTTTATTTACACTCTCTTCCTTCTTTCTTGGGATTAGTATTAGGGTAATTTTTGGTCTGACCAGCAAAATTGTTGGATCCGAATGAGTTTTTTGTTAATAACTGTTATTTCTGTTGTGTTTGTTAGAACTTAGCTTCTTAGTTTTAGGGAACCCAGTGAAAATGAAAGGACTAGTAAATGTCCTTCTTTGTTATTAATTTATGGTATTTTTCATATCTGACAAGGTTGATTTAAGTTTTGTAATTGTTAAGTATCAAATATTGTTAAGTTTTCTTGAGTGTTCGTTTCCGCTGACCTTCATCACTGAGTTACATTTATTACTGACAACAATTATAATAAGACTTTTTATAGCCACTCCAAGGGTTGTAACAATTCCTAAGGGTTGTAACAAATCCTAAGGGTTGTAACAATTTGGCGACCGTGACAGGATTGTTCTCAGGTGTACTCAGTATTTTTTTCCGTGAATAGCACTTTGTTAATTTGGCAATATTTTCTTTAGTTGTAGAGTATTACCTTTCTCCCCTGCTCATTTTGGTACAATTGAACATTTTGTGTTTGACACCGCAGAGTTTTTAGGGTCAGCTGATTATATAAAACATATGCCAGTACTGAATAAGACTTGTTTAGTAAGTTTTGCCCAGTGGTCAGGTATTCCGTTGATGGCAGCGGATACAAAAAAATCAATTGTTAATAGCTGTTAGAAGTAAAGTGCTCAAGGTCTGACTGAGGCTAAACATTTGGTTAGGGAGAATGAGATTCCAGGTAGTATGATTAATGATGATGACAAAATAAGTGTTAATGGAGGTCTAACTTTGTTCGAGGATCCTCCCTGGACAGGAACTATTTGTAAGAGTCAGGCTGATTTGCCTCTGAAACTAAATGTTTCCACTAATCTATTCAAATCAGTTGAAAACCATGCACCAGAATATCCTCTGGTTCCTGTTTGTCCTTTGGTGGAGTCCAAGAAGGACGGTGAATTTAATTTAATATGTAAACAGATAGAATTGATGAAATTAGAATTTGAGTAGAATGAGAGGGTGAGGCAGCATGAATTGGAGAAGGTAAATATCAATTTAGAAATTGCTAGACTGCCGGGCAAATCTAATTATCTTAGTACACCTCGGGGCAACTCACATGACAAGTTTAATGTAGGTGAGGCCATGAAATTGGTGCCGGTATTTGACGAGTTGAATGTCCCAGAATTTTTCAAGGCATTTGAACGTGTTGCCAACCGGTTGTCTTGGCACCCAAAAATGTGGACTGTACTAATTCAATGTATGTTAGTGGGCAAGGCAATTAGAGTGTATAATGCCTTGGAAGAAGGTATAGCCCGTGATTATCATAAGGTTAAGGCTCTAGTCCTCAATGCATATGACTTGCTTCCTGAGGCCTATCGCCTTAAGTTCAGAAATTTTACGAAGCAGGCCTCCCTTACTTGTGGTGGTCTCTTTCTCCTCTTTGGGAGAACTCATGCTTCTAGAATTCAAGAAGTCATGCAGTAAGGAATTGAAAATTTATTTAGAAGAGGTAAAAGCTGTTAATTTAGGTAAGGCCGCCAACGAATTGCTGACGAGTTTGCATTGACCCATCGAACTAGGTCAGGTATTTTTTTGAATAAGGATGTGAATTTTCAATCTGCTAGGCAAGTTAACTTTCAGAGGAGGTCAGGCACTTTTGTGAATGCTCTTGGGCAGAGTAACCCACCAGATAAACATCATAAGCCCGATAGTAACCAAGGAAAAGTCTCAAGTGGACATGACACTCGTGTCTTTTCCGAAGAAAATAGGTTTGGTTCTGGCCCAGGTAATAAAAATAATAGAGGTAGGGGGACTTGTTTTTGGTGTAATAAGCAACGACATTATCAGGCACAGTGTTCTGCCAGAAGAAGGTACCTCTAAAGGAATAATAATAATTCTGTATCACTGATATCTGCTTGTAAACCTGTTACCAGTAATCCCATAATTGAAAACTGTTCAGTAGCTAGCACTAGCAATGGTAGTAATGGCAGTAGTCAGTCTTCTAGTGGAAAGGAGTCATGACTGCTTATGATAAACATATTTGGCCTGGTAAATTAATATCTACTTCTAAAACTATTGGTATGAAATATTTGAGGGACACAGGGTCAGCTCGGTCTCTGGTTTTGAAAGAATTTTTTTGTTCTGGGAGGGCTCCTGAACACCGTTGTTTCAGCTCCGTTAGTGGAGGTCAGATTGACTTTCCCTGGTTTTGATAAAGTGACAGAATTGGCAGTTGGTGAGAGTCTCCCTATTCCTGAAATTGACGGTATTTTGGGTAACGATATGTTAAATACCCAAAGACAGGAGTTGTTCCCCATATTGTCTGTGCACACTTGTCCAGTTGCAATAACAACCTTTGCAGCAGTAAAAGCTGCAAATTTAATCAATAATTATGACGATTTAATCTTAAGTAGTTTAGAAGTAGACGAAGAGAGGCCCGGGTCTTTAGATATTAGTATTAGTAGTGTAGTTAGCAATGTTTTGACACCTGATTATGACAGGTCTTTATTCATTGAAGCTTAGAATAAAGAATTTAATTTTGATTTAGGTCACACTGCAGATTTGACTTAACCCAGGTCTTGTGTGATTAATAGTTTACTATACCGGATTAGTAGTCCTTTAACTGATGATCTGAGCAAGACGTCTCTTATTAAAAAAATTGTTGTCCCATCTCCATTCAGTAGGTCTGTCTTGAGTCTTGCATATGATGATTCTTTTTTCTGGCCTCTTCCGTGTATGTGAAACTTTTCGAAAGTTGGCAGAATGTTTTTCGTGGCCCGGATTAAAATCGTCTGTGAAACAGTTTATTAATGAATGTGAGGTTTGTCAAGTGATGAGGAAACCCAACCAAATTATTCCTAAAGCTCCCCTAAATCCATTTCCTGCAATAGGTGAGCCTTTTGTAGAATTAGTTATTGATGTGGTTGGGCCTTTGCCTAAAACTAAGTCTGGATTTACCCATCTCTTGACAATTATGGATAGAGCATCTTGATTCCCTGAGGCCTTCCCAATGAGAAGGATAACCTCTAAGGTTTTATTTGCCAAAATAATTGAATTCTTTTTAAGGTATGGTCTCCCTCGTACTATTCAAACTGATCACCATAAACATTTTACTAGTAAGGTATTTAAAGGTAAGTGTGGTGAACTGGCCATTCGGCACAAGACCAGTGTACCATTTCATCCGGAGAGTCACGGGGTGGTGGAAAGGTTCCACCAGATCCTTAAATCAATTTTGAAAAGTATTGTTATGAACAAAGGGAGGAATTGGATAAAGGCCTTCCCTTTGCTCTCTCTGCTCTAAGAAATCACCCGAATTCTTCAACTGGTGTAGCTGCTTTCGAACTGGTGTTTGGACACAAAGTACGTGTGCCTTTGGAGATTTTTCATGAGATGCTTGAGACTGGTCGAGGAGGGGATGCAAACGTAGGACACTGTGGAGGACTTGAGAAAAAAATTATCTAGAGCCTGGAAATTCGCCAGAGAAAATCTGGCTAGGTCTCAGGCTGCTTTGAAATTAAATTTTGATAGGAAATCTAAAGCATGGTCGTTTGAGCCCAGAGAATTAGTTTTAGTTTTAAGTGCCGACTCTGACAATTTCCTTGAACCAAGATATAAGAAACTCTGGAAGCTGTTGAAGAAGTTGTCAGAGGACAATTATGAAATAGGGGCTCCTGGGACCAAAAGGAAGTGCAGGATATTCCATAGAAATAGGTTAAAACTCTACACTTCAAATAGACATGATCCTCATGCTATTGTTTAAGAGCCTGTGGCTGATGTTATGGATTCACCTTCAGAGGATTTGGAGGATTTAATTTGTCGGGTGTCTTCTGATGCTCGTTTTGATAATCAAAATTTCAAAATTTTGAAGCAAGGGCTGGAACATCTGGAGATTGCTCAAAAAAGGGATGTAATTAATTTAATTTCTTCTTTTCCAGATTTATTTCAGAATTCTCCAGGTCAAACTTATTTTCTTGAGCACGATATGGATCTTGGAAATGCTCCTCCTGTGAGACAGAGTCCTTATTGGTTGAGTCCCATTAAGAGGGATATAGTTGATAAGGAGATTAAATATATGCTGGAACATGATCTCGTCCAACCTTCCGTTACTCTATGGAGCTCCCCGATAGTTCTTGTTAAGAAGTCCGACGAAAAGTTCAGTATATTTTTAGACTACTGTAAGGTTAACGAACACACTAAGAATGACTCTTTTCCTTTGCCTCAGATAGATGACTGTCTCGATCACATAAGGGCTGCTAAGTTTATTACGGAATTGAATTTTTTGAAAGGGTATTAGCAGATTCCCCTGTCTGATCGAGCAAGAGAGATTTCTGCATTTGTAACTCCCTTCAGGGTTTACAAGTGTAAGGTAGTGCACT
>NC_090737.1:426474-431474 GCF_036898095.1 Palaemon carinicauda
CCTCATGTAGTACCTCTTTGCTCTGAAGGGGGTCTTGTAGAGGTGTGTCAACATGTCACTTTTGTCGATGCCACCCATGCGGTTCTTGTACATCTGGATGGCAGATGGACAAGGAATGGGAACCTTCTTCTTCTGTGCCCTGTCGTACCGCTCCACTGTTCCCATGGGGTTAACACCGACATCAGTGGACAAGATTGTCACGACGCTGTTGTCCTTCCATCTTGCAACGAGGATGCCATCAGAAGAGACGTAGTCCAGTGTGCCCCTTTGCGTCGTCTTCTTGCTCATCTCCTTCACAGACTTCAGGGGAGGATGTCCAACTCGGTTTTCCCTGGCAGTTCCCACATACCAGCATCCATACTTCGATCTCAGGTACTTGGCCAACCCTATACTGGTGAAGTAGTTGTCTGCATACACTGCTGCATGACTTGGGTCCTTGATGGTCTTAACAAGGGAGACAACAAACTTGGAAGTGACAGACATGGCATTCTCCTCTTCAGACAGCTGAGTAAGGTGGCTCACAAAGGTTGTCTCCCCTTGGTACATAAGAATATCATGCACAAATCCATCCACGCTGGAGCGGCAGAACAACTTGTAGCCCCACTTGTCAGGCTTCTTGGCTACATACTGGCGAAGGTTACCAGCCCTTGTGCCCTTGTAGGCAACCATCACTTCATCAATGGAATGGATAGGAGTCTCGGGAACTTTCAGGAACTCTCTGGTGACCTTGCTGAAGGGGACTCTCACCTTGAAGAACCGATCTTGGGAGCCTGCTGCCTGGTCATTGTCGTTGAAGTGAAGTGATGATCGAATGGCCTTGAAGCGGTTCCTGGACATGAAGTCTGCAACCTGAGGAATCCTGGTCTTCACGGCCCAGAAGTCGACGATGCTAGGGAGAGGAACTAGGCCCATGTATATGATGAGGCCAAGGAAAACCATGACATCCTCTTCTGATATGTGGAAGTTACTGCCTACATCCTTCTGTCTTGAGTACAGGTTGGACTGGAAAACGATGTGATCCCTCAATTTAGCTGTGAAGAACTGAGAGAAATACTCATAAGGTTCCCTCAAGAAGTCCGGCTGTGGATGAATGAAGTCGGGCAGGGGTTGGATGTCAATGTCGTCCTTCTTCCATTCACCAACACGAGGCCTCTTAGGGTTAACCTCACCTTCACCTTCCTCTTCCACAGGCATCTCCTGAGGGACAACAACATTGACCCTGCGACCTGAAACAAGAATAAAGTAAGTGAAACAGTAAATGAACCGTGTGTGCTAGTGTGTGTGCATGCATGTGTGTGCATGTGTATGTCAGTGAGTATGCATGTGTGTGCATGTGTATGTCAGTGAGTATGAATGTGTGTGCATGTGTATGTCAGTGAGTATGCATGTATGTGCTTGTGTATGTCAGTGAGTATGCATGTGTGTGCATGTGTATGTCAGTGAGTAGGCATGTGTGTGCATGTGTATGTCAATGAGTATGAATGTGTGTGCATGTGTATGTCAGTGAGTATGAATGTATGTGCATGTGTATATCAGTGAGTATGAATGTGTGTGCTTGTGTATGTCAGTGAGTATGCATGTGTGTGCTTGTGTATGTCAGTGAGTATGAATGTGTGTGCATGTGTATGTCAGTGAGTATGCATGTGTGTGCATGTGTATGTCAGTGAGTATGCAAGTACACAAATAAGTTTTAAAAATATTTATTGTTTACAAAAATTTAAAGAGCAACACAATGAAAATAAATTTAAAGAGCAACCATTGTAACAACTAGACTTTTAAATTTTTTTTTAAAGAAATCTCTCTCTCTCTCTCTCTCTCTCTCTCTCTCTCTCTCTCTCTCTCTCTCTCTCTCTCTCTCTCCATCTCCATCTCCATCTCTCTCTCTCTCTCTCTCTCTCTCTCTCTCTCTCTCTCTCTCTCTCTCTCTCTCTCTCTCTCTCATACTAACCTCTAGCGTTGGGAGGGTCAAAAGCATCCTCCAGAGTAAGGCCTTCGTCGTCAGCAACGTACGAAGGGTCGTCATCATCACTGTCGACATCCAAAGGGCTCACGTCGACATCACTTCCTTCAGCATCGTCAGGGGCAACCCATGGTGTACGTTCCTGAGTCTCCAATGCAGCGTTGCGGTGCCCATAAAACGTATGGCCACGAAACTGCAAAAAAAATAAAAAAATAAAATCATGTAATGAAAAAAATGTAACTGCCTAACAAAAAAGTAATTTAATCCCTTGTAAGGTAATATTTTGAATGCACATGAGCCTAACATATCTAAATCATCACTATTATTTCTACAAATATGGTCAAAACTATTCACAAATGTCTCAGACAATCACTAAAATAAATTGCAAAAACGATGTGCGTCGTAATCTAGTGCGCGGTAGAACCGTTACGGTCCAATAGATCCCATATTGGATGAACGTGGTCCGCCTAAACTCGACCGAGGTAGCCCATGCGGGATCTATACTTTTTCCGATAGTCACTATGACACGTCAGTAACACTACAGCCATTGAAACCGACATCAAAAGGTAAACATATCACTTGGCTTCACTATCCTACAGTCACTGTGTACTTACCATGATGACGAAGGTCGGGGGGAGGGGGGGGGGGGAAACGTGGACGTTACTGCGACGCGTCTTGACACTTTTGCGGCTGGAGCACAAGTGAGGTGTCTCTGGAAGGAGCTACAGACTTGGCGAGAAGGGCAGGCGGCTTCTGATTGGCTGATTCGAAGAGCAGAGGCGTGTCTCTATGAGTTGCCAAAGCGTCAATTTCAGACAAGCATAAACATGTTCACCACGACTACCCAAAAGTAGCTGTTTTAAAGATCCTGTTTGGGCTATTTGGTCCTTAAAGGGATATATATATATATATATATATATATATATATATATATATATATATATATATATATATATATATATATATATATATATATATATATATATATTATATAATTTTTGCGTCGTGACTATATAATGTCTATTATAGACAATATTTCTTGTGCTTAGTTTTGTATCGATAGGTAGGATTTATAACGGTTTTCTTGTTTTATCTACTCTATCTTCCTTCTTTCTTGGAATTAGTATTAGGGTAATGTTTGGTCTGGCCAAATTGTTGGATCTAAATAAGTTTACTATTAATAACAGTTATTTCTTCTGTCTTTGTAATTACTTAGCTTCTTAGTTTTAGGGAACCCAGTGTGATTCAAAGGACTGGCGTTTGTCCTTCCTTGTTATTAATTTATGGTATTTGTTATATCTGACAAGGTTGATCTAAATTTTGTAATTGTTAAGCATTAAATATTGTTAAGTTTTCTAGAGTGTTTGTTTCCGCTGACCTTTAGCACTGAGTTATATTTATTACTGACAACAATTATTATAAGACCTTTTACAGCCACCCAAAGGGTTGTAACAATTCCTAAGGGTTGGAACACAAGTGCAAATAGAGTTACACTTAGCACACTACCCTATGGAACGCCTTCTTCCTGATATTTCCTATCGGATAGAGCTTCCCCTACTCTCACTTGAAAAAATTTATGTGAAATAAATGATTGAATAAACAATGGTAGCTCTCCACGTATTCCGAAATCATGAATGGTTTTAAGTATACCATATCGCCATGTAGTACTATATCACATGCCTTTTAAAGGTCAAAGAAGACTGTTACATGGTACTGCTTGGAAACAAATGTTTCACAAAGAGAGGACTCAAGTCTTATCAACACAACAGACGTTCTTTTCAAGGCACCCCATCAGTCTTGCATTGATCATCATCTCCATGATTTTACATAAACAATATGTCAATGCAATTGGTCGATAATTTGCTGCTAAAAACTTGTCCTTAACAGGTTTTAAAAATGCTAAGATAATGGTTAGTTCCCAAACACTTAGAAAATTATGTTCATGCCATATCCTATAAATAATGCTTAAAATAATTAACTTTTTATTAATAGGTGCATGTTTTGTTATTGCATATGGAACTCTATCCAGTTATAAGTAGCAATTGCGGAGTCAAATTCTCTTTCCGTAAAAGGAGAATTATAAGACTCTTGCCTTCCTGATGCAGAACTTTAAATTTTCTTTTCTGCAATGCTCCTATACTGGTGATGAGGAGCTGCTACACAATTGCTTGATACATTTGAGAAAGGATCAGACAGGACATTGCTAACAACATTTGCTTTAGTCATATACTTACCATTCACATTCAACACAGGTGGTGGGTTTGAGGTAAATTTAGCTGCAATTTCTTTTATTTCCTCTGTAAAGAAGAGGGTGGTGTTCTACTGTTGACTGACAAGATACAATATACCCAAGATTGGGGCTAGCTTCTTTCATTGCACGACGGAACTGTGTTCTACATTTTATGTAAATTATCAAATTTTTCTCTGTATGGCATCTACACAATATAGTCCGATATTTTCATGTAGCTCTGTGCAAGGTACTTAATTCGGAAGACCACCATAGGATTGGTCGCCGTTTAAATAATCCTTTGGTTTTAGGAATCGAATTGATTCATGCTGTATGGAGAGTTCCATTCAGTAAGGCTATGTCATCATCATTGCTTAACAACTCTTTAACACTTCCCTCGATTTAACTTAGCTCATGAAATTTAACCCAGTCCACTTTCTCAAGATTCCATTGTGGCGACATTTGTAAAGGTGGACCATCGTTGGTGTTTATAATTATTGGTGTATGATCACTAGTATACTAGTCATCTAATGTCCTCCAATCGAAATCAAGAAAGCACTTAGAGTTTGCAATTAAAGGCCACTGCATGACCAGGTACCTGTCTGAACATGGAAGTGTGTGGGCTCTCTTATATTAAGGAAATCGACATCCTCGTTTTTCACAATAGATGATATAATATGGCCCTTTGTGTTTGCTAAAGCATCACCCCACAAAGAATGTCTACCATTCAAATCTCTAAGTAAAAGAAAAGGTTGAAGATGATGTTGAATCACCTCTACTAAATTATCATAGGATATGTTATAATTTGGAGGC
>NC_090737.1:443974-466474 GCF_036898095.1 Palaemon carinicauda
GAAATTTATTTCTATTTGAACACGATGTTGTGTTGATATTTATCCATATTGACTCATTAGGGGTAATTTGAATGAATTACTACCAATTGTGTCACGTGGTGGCCCGGGGAAATCGGGTAAAACTCGCTGGTAAATTACTGATGTCTTGCCAGGTAAATCCTCGGACAGCTAGATTAGCGCCAGGTTCGGATTTCCTTTTATGGGCTCTCGTGGCATTGTTGGTTTCGACCTGGCCTTTCATTAGAAGGGGCTAGCGTTCGATCCCAAGTATGAGGTAGAAATTTATTTCTATTTGAACACGATGTTGTGTTGATATTTATCCATATTGACTCATTAGAGGTAATTTGAATGAATTACTACCAATTGTGTCCCGTGGTGGCCCGGGGAAATCAGGTAAAACTCGCTGGTAAGAGACTGATGTCTCGCCAGGTAAATCCTTGGACATCTATATTAGCGTCAGGTTCAGATTTCCTTCTATGGGCTCTCGTGGCATGGTTGGTTTCGACCTGGCCTTTCATTAGAAGGGGCTAGCGTTCGATCCCAAGTATGAGGTTGAAATTTATTTCTATTTGAACACGATGTTGTGTTGATATTTATCCATATTGACTCATTAGGGGTAATTTGAATGAATTACTACCAATTGTGTCACGTGGTGGCCTGGGGAAATCGGGTAAAACTCGCTGGTAAGAGACTGATGTCTCACCAGGTAAATCCTCGGACAGCTAGATTAGCGTCAGGTTCGGATTTCCTTTTATGGGCTCTCGTGGCATGGTTGGTTTCGACCTGGCCTTTCATTAGAAGGGGCTAGCGTTCGATCCCAAGTATGAGGTTGAAATTTATTTCTATTTGAACACGATGTTGTGTTGATATTTATCCATATTGACTCATTAGGGGTAATTTGAATGAATTACTACCAATTGTGTCACGTGGTGGCCCGGGGAAATCGGGTAAAACTCGCTGGTAAGAGACTGATGTTTCGCCAGGTAAATCCTCGGACAGCTAGATTAGCGTCAGGTACGGATTTCCTTTTATGGGCTCTCGTGGCATGGTTGGTTTCGACCTGACCTTTCATTAGAAGGGGCTAGCCTTCGATCCCAAGTATGAGGTAGAAATTTATTTCTATTTGAACACGATGTTGTGTTGATATTTATCCATATTGACTCATTAGGGGTAATTTGAATGAATTACTACCAATTGTGTCACGTGGTGGCCCGGGGAAATCGAGTAAAACTCGCTGGTAAGAGACTGATGTCTCGCCAGGTAAATCCTCGGACAGCTAGATTAGCGTCAGGTTCGGATTTCCTTTTATGGGCTCTCGTTGCATGGTTGGTTTCGACCTGGCCTTTCATTAGAGGGGGCTAGCGTTCGATCCCAAGTATGAGGTAGAAATTTATATATATATATATATATATATATATATATATATATATATATATATATATATATATATATATATATATATATATATATATATATATATATATATATATATATATATATATATATATATATATATATATATACATATATATTATTTTTATATATATATATATATATATATATATATATATATATATATATATATATATATATATATATATATATATATATATATGGATAAATATCAACACAACATCGTGTTCAAATAGAAATAAATCTCTACCTCATAGAGCCTATATATATATATATATATATATATATATATATATATATATATATATATATATATATATATATATATATATATATATATATATATATATATATATATATATATATATATATATATATATATATATATATATATATATATATATATATATATATATATATTTAAATATATATATATATATATATATATATATATATATATATATATATATATATATATATATATATATATATATATATATATATATATATATATATATATATATATATATATATATATATATGGATAAATATCAACACAACATCGTGTTCAAATAGAAATAAATCTCTACCTCATACTTGGGATCGAACGCTAGCCCCTTCTAATGAAAGACCAGGTCGAAACCAACCATGCCACGAGAGCCCATAAATGGAAATCCGAACCTGACGCTAATCTAGCTGTCCGAGGATTTACCTGGCGAGACATCAGTCTCTTACTAGCGAGTTTTACCCGATTTCCCCTGGCCACCATGTGACACAATTGGTAGTAATTCATTCAAATTACCCCTAAGGAGTCAATATGGATAAATATCAACACAACATCGTGTTCAAATAGAAATATATTTCTACCTCATAATTGGGATCGAACGCTAGCCCCTTCTAATGAAAGGCCAGGTCGAAACCAACCATGCCACGAGAGCCCATAAAAGGAAATCCGAACCTGACGCTAATCTAGCTGTACGAGGATTTTCTGGCGAGACATCAGTCTCTTACCAGCGAGTTTTACCCGATTTCCCCGGGCCACCACGTGACACAATTGGTAGTAATTCATTCAAATTACCCCTAATGAGTCAATATGGATGAATATCAACACAACATTGTGTTCAAATAGAAATAAATTTCTACCTCATACTTGGGATCGAACGCTAACCCCTTCTAATGAAAGGCCAGGTCGAAACCAATCATGCCACGAGAGCCCATAAAAGGAAATCAAAACCTGACGCTAATATAGCTGTCCGAGGATTTACCTGGCGAGACATCAGTCTCTTACCAGCGAGTTTTACCCGATTTCCCCGGGCCAGCACGTGACACAATTGGTAGTAATTCATTCAAATTACCCCTAATGAGTCAATATGGATAAATATCAACACAACATCGTGTTCAAATAGAAATAAATTTATACCTTATACTTGGGATCGAACGCTAGCCCCTTCTAATGAAAGGCCAGGTCGAAACCAACCATGCCACGAGAGCCCATAAAAGGAAATCCGTACCTGACGCTAATCTAGCTGTCTGAGGATTTACCTGGCGAGACATCAGTCTCTTACCAGCGAGTTTTACCCGATTTCCCCGGGCCACCAAGTGACACAATTGGTAGTCATTCATTCAAATTACCCCTAATGAATCAATATGGATAAATATCAACACAACATCGTGTTCAAATAGAAATAAATTTCTACCTCATACTTGGGATCGAACGCTAGCCCCTTCTAATGAAAGGCCAGGTCGAAACCAACCATGCCACGAGAGCCCATAAAAGGAAATCTGAACCTGACGCTAATCTAGATGTCCGAGGATTTACCTGGCGAGACATCAGTCTCTTACCAGCGAGTTTTACCCGATTTCCCCGGGCCACCACGGGACACAATTGGTAGTAATTCATTCAAATTACCTCTAATGAGTCAATATGGATAAATATCAACACAACATCGTGTTCAAATAGAAATAAATTTCTACCTCATACTTGGGATCAAACGCTAGCCCCTTCTAATGAAAGGCCAGGTCGAAACCAACCATGCCACGAGAGCCCATAAAATGAAATCCGAACCTGACGCTAATCTAGCTGTCCGAGGATTTACCTGGTGAGACATCAGTCTCTTACCAGCGAGTTTTACCCGATTTCCCCGGGCCACCACGTGACACAATTGGTAGTAATTCATTCATATTACCCCTAATGAGTCAATATGGATAAATATCAACACAACAAAGTGTTCAAATAGAAATAAATTTCTACCTCATACTTGGGATCGAACGCTAGCCCCTTCTAATGAAAGGCCACGTCGAAACCAACCATGCCACGAGAGCCCATAAAAGGAAATCCGAACCTGACGCTAATCTAGCTGTCCTAGGATTTATCTGGCGAGACATCAGTCTCTTACCAGCGAGTTTTACCGGATTTCCCCGGGCCACCACGTGACACAATTGTTAGTAATTCATTCAAATTACCCCTAATGAGTCAATATGGATAAATATCAACACAACATAGTGTTCAAATAGAAATAAATTTCTACCTCATACTTGGGATCGAACGCTAGCCACTTCTAATGAAAGGCCAGGTCGAAACCAATCATGCCACGAGAGCCCATAAAAGGAAATCCGAACCTGACGCTAATATAGCTGTCCGAAGATTTACCTGGCGAGACATCAGTCTCTTACCAGCGAGTTTTACCCGATTTCCCCTGGCCAGCACGTGACACAATTGGTAGTAATTCATTCAAATTACCCCTAATGAGTCAATATGGATAAATATCAACACAACATCGTGTTCAAATAGAAATATATTTCTACCTCATAATTGGGATCGAACGCTAGCCCCTTCTAATGAAAGGCCAGGTCGAAACCAACCATGCCACGAGAGCCCATAAAAGGAAATCCGAACCTGACGCTAATCTAGCTGTACGAGGATTTTCTGGCGAGACATCAGTCTCTTACCAGCGAGTTTTACCCGATTTCCCCGGGCCACCACGTGACACAATTGGTAGTAATTCATTCAAATTACCCCTAATGAGTCAATATGGATGAATATCAACACAATATTGTGTTCAAATAGAAATAAATTTCTACCTCATACTTGGGATCGAACGCTAACCCCTTCTAATGAAAGGCCAGGTCGAAACCAATCATGCCACGAGAGCCCATAAAAGGAAATCAAAACCTGACGCTAATATAGCTGTCCGAAGATTTAACTGGCGAGACATCAGTCTCTTACCAGCGAGTTTTACCCGATTTCCCCGGGCCAGCACGTGACACAATTGGTAGTAATTCATTCAAATTACCCCTAATGAGTCAATATGGATAAATATCAACACAACATCGTGTTCAAATAGAAATATATTTCTACCTCATAATTGGGATCGAACGCTAGCCCCTTCTAATGAAAGGCCAGGTCGAAACCAACCATGCCACGAGAGCCCATAAAAGGAAATCCGTACCTGACGCTAATCTAGCTGTCTGAGGATTTACCTGGCGAGACATCAGTCTCTTACCAGCGAGTTTTACCCGATTTCCCCGGGCCACCAAGTGACACTATTGGTAGTCATTCATTCAAATTACCCCTAATGAATCAATATGGATAAATATCAACACAACATCGTGTTCAAATAGAAATAAATTTCTACCTCATACTTGGGATCGAACGCTAGCCCCTTCTAATGAAAGGCCAGGTCGAAACCAACCATGCCACGAGAGCCCATAAAAGGAAATCTGAACCTGACGCTAATCTAGATGTCCGAGGATTTACCTGGCGAGACATCAGTCTCTTACCAGCGAGTTTTACCCGATTTCCCCGGGCCACCACGGGACACAATTGGTAGTAATTCATTCAAATTACCTCTAATGAGTCAATATGGATAAATATCAACACAACATCGTGTTCAAATAGAAATAAATTTCTACCTCATACTTGGGATCAAACGCTAGCCCCTTCTAATGAAAGGCCAGGTCGAAACCAACCATGCCACGAGAGCCCATAAAATGAAATCCGAACCTGACGCTAATCTAACTGTCCGAGGATTTACCTGGTGAGACATCAGTCTCTTACCAGCGAGTTTTACCCGATTTCCCCGGGCCACCACGTGACACAATTGGTAGTAATTCATTCATATTACCCCTAATGAGTCAATATGGATAAATATCAACACAACAAAGTGTTCAAATAGAAATAAATTTCTACCTCATACTTGGGATCGAACGCTAGCCCCTTCTAATGAAAGGCCACGTCGAAACCAACCATGCCACGAGAGCCCATAAAAGGAAATCCGAACCTGACGCTAATCTAGCTGTCCTAGGATTTATCTGGCGAGACATCAGTCTCTTACCAGCGAGTTTTACCGGATTTCCCCGGGCCACCACGTGACACAATTGTTAGTAATTCATTCAAATTACCCCTAATGAGTCAATATGGATAAATATCAACACAACATAGTGTTCAAATAGAAAGAAATTTCTACCTCATACTTGGGATCGAACGCTAGCCACTTCTAATGAAAGGCCAGGTCGAAACCAATCATGCCACGAGAGCCCATAAAAGGAAATCCGAACCTGACGCTAATATAGCTGTCCGAAGATTTACCTGGCGAGACATCAGTCTCTTACCAGCGAGTTTTACCCGATTTCCCCTGGCCAGCACGTGACACAATTGGTAGTAATTCATTCAAATTACCCCTAATGAGTCAATATGGATAAATATCAACACAACATCGTGTTCAAATAGAAATATATTTCTACCTCATAATTGGGATCGAACGCTAGCCCCTTCTAATGAAAGGCCAGGTCGAAACCAACCATGCCACGAGAGCCCATAAAAGGAAATCCGAACCTGACGCTAATCTAGCTGTACGAGGATTTTCTGGCGAGACATCAGTCTCTTACCAGCGAGTTTTACCCGATTTCCCCGGGCCACCACGTGACACAATTGGTAGTAATTCATTCAAATTACCCCTAATGAGTCAATATGGATGAATATCAACACAATATTGTGTTCAAATAGAAATAAATTTCTACCTCATACTTGGGATCGAACGCTAACCCCTTCTAATGAAAGGCCAGGTCGAAACCAATCATGCCACGAGAGCCCATAAAAGGAAATCAAAACCTGACGCTAATATAGCTGTCCGAAGATTTACCTGGCGAGACATCAGTCTCTTACCAGCGAGTTTTACCCGATTTCCCCGGGCCAGCACGTGACACAATTGGTAGTAATTCATTCAAATTACCCCTAATGAGTCAATATGGATAAATATCAACACAACATCGTGTTCAAATAGAAATAAATTTATACCTTATACTTGGGATCGAACGCTAGCCCCTTCTAATGAAAGGCCAGGTCGAAACCAACCATGCCACGAGAGCCCATAAAAGGAAATCCGTACCTGACGCTAATCTAGCTGTCTGAGGATTTACCTGGCGAGACATCAGTCTCTTACCAGCGAGTTTTACCCGATTTCCCCGGGCCACCAAGTGACACAATTGGTAGTCATTCATTCAAATTACCCCTAATGAATCAATATGGATAAATATCAACACAACATCGTGTTCAAATAGAAATAAATTTCTACCTCATACTTGGGATCGAACGCTAGCCCCTTCTAATGAAAGGCCAGGTCGAAACCAACCATGCCACGAGAGCCCATAAAAGGAAATCTGAACCTGACGCTAATCTAGATGTCCGAGGATTTACCTGGCGAGACATCAGTCTCTTACCAGCGAGTTTTACCCGATTTCCCCGGGCCACCACGGGACACAATTGGTAGTAATTCATTCAAATTACCTCTAATGAGTCAATATGGATAAATATCAACACAACATCGTGTTCAAATAGAAATAAATTTCTACCTCATACTTGGGATCAAACGCTAGCCCCTTCTAATGAAAGGCCAGGTCGAAACCAACCATGCCACGAGAGCCCATAAAAGGAAATCCGAACCTGACGCTAATCTAGCTGTCCGAGGATTTACCTGGTGAGACATCAGTCTCTTACCAGCGAGTTTTACCCGATTTCCCCGGGCCACCACGTGACACAATTGGTAGTAATTCATTCATATTACCCCTAATGAGTCAATATGGATAAATATCAACACAACAAAGTGTTCAAATAGAAATAAATTTCTACCTCATACTTGGGATCGAACGCTAGCCCCTTCTAATGAAAGGCCACGTCGAAACCAACCATGCCACGAGAGCCCATAAAAGGAAATCCGAACCTGACGCTAATCTAGCTGTCCTAGGATTTATCTGGCGAGACATCAGTCTCTTACCAGCGAGTTTTACCCGATTTCCCCGGGCCACCACGTGACACAATTGTTAGTAATTCATTCAAATTACCCCTAATGAGTCAATATGGATAAATATCAACACAACATAGTGTTCAAATAGAAATAAATTTCTACCTCATACTTGGGATCGAACGCTAGCCACTTCTAATGAAAGGCCAGGTCGAAACCAATCATGCCACGAGAGCCCATAAAAGGAAATCCGAACCTGACGCTAATATAGCTGTCCGAAGATTTACCTGGCGAGACATCAGTCTCTTACCAGCGAGTTTTACCCGATTTCCCCTGGCCAGCACGTGACACAATTGGTAGTAATTCATTCAAATTACCCCTAATGAGTCAATATGGATAAATATCAACACAACATCGTGTTCAAATAGAAATAAATTTCTACCTCATACTTGGGATCGAAGGCTAGCCCCTTCTAATGAAAGGTCAAGTCGAAACCAACCATGCCACGAGAGCCCATAAAAGGAAATCCGTACCTGACGCTAATCTAGCTGTCCGAGCATTTACCTGGCGAGAAGGGGCTAGCGTTCGATCCCAAGTATGAGATAGAAATTTATTTCTATTTGAACACGATGTTGTGTTGATATTTATCCATATTGACTCATTAGGGGTAATTTGAATGAATTACTACCAATTGTGTCACGTGCTGGCCAGGGGAAATCGGGTAAAACTCGCTGGTAAGAGACTGATGTCTCGCCAGGTAAATCTTCGGACAGCTATATTAGCGTCAGGTTCGGATTTCCTTTTATGGGCTCTCGTGGCATGATTGGTTTCGACCTGGCCTTTCATTAGAAGGGGCTAGCGTTCGATCCCAAGTATGAGGTAGAAATTTATTTCTATTTGAACACTATGTTGTGTTGATATTTATCCATATTGACTCATTAGGGGTAATTTGAATGAATTACTAACAATTGTGTCACGTGGTGGCCCGGGGAAATCCGGTAAAACTCGCTGGTAAGAGACTGATGTCTCACCAGGTAAATCCTCGGACAGCTAGATTAGCGTCAGGTTCGGATTTCCTTTTATGGGCTCTCGTGGCATGGTTGGTTTCGACCTGGCCTTTCATTAGAAGTGGCTAGCGTTCGATCCCAAGTATGAGGTAGAAATTTATTTCTATTTGAACACGATGTTGTGTTGATATTTATCCATATTGACTCATTAGGGGTAATTTGAATGAATTACTACGAATTGTGTCACGTGGTGGCCCGGGGAAATCGGGTAAAAATCGCTGGTAAGAGACTGATGTCTTGCCAGGAAAATCCTCGGACAGCTATATTAGCGTCAGGTTCGGATTTCCTTTTATGGGCTCTCGTGGCATGGTTGGTTTCGACCTGGCCTTTCATTAGAAGTGGCTAGCGTTCGATCCCAAGTATGAGGTAGAAATTTATTTCTATTTGAACACGATGTTGTGTTGATATTTATCCATATTGACTCATTAGGGGTAATTTGAATGAATTACTACGAATTGTGTCACGTGGTGGCCCGGGGAAATCGGGTAAAACTCGCTGGTAAGAGACTGATGTCTTGCCAGGTAAATCCTCGGACAGCTAGATTAGCGTCAGGTACGGATTTCCTTTTGTGGGCTCTCGTGGCATGGTTGGTTTCGACCTGACCTTTCATTAGAAGGGGCTAGCTTTCGATCCCAAGTATGAGGTAGAAATTTATTTCTATTTGAACACGATGTTGTGTTGATATTTATCCATATTGACTCATTACGGGTAATTTGAATGAATTACTACCAATTGTGTCACGTGGTGGCCCGGGGAAATCGAGTAAAACTCGCTGGTAAGAGACTGATGTCTCGCCAGGTAAATCTTCGGACAGCTAGATTAGCGTCAGGTTCGGATTTCCTTTTATGGGCTCTTGTGGCATGGTTGGTTTCGACCTGGCCTTTCATTAGAAGGGGCTAGCGTTCGATCCCAAGTATGAGGTAGAAATTTATATATATATATATATATATATATATATATATATATATATATATATATATATATATATATATATATATATATATATATACATATATACCTATATATATATATACCTATATATATATATATATATATATATATATATATATATATATATATATATATATATATATATATATATATATATATATATATATATATATATATATATATATATATATATACCTATATATATATATATAAATATATATATATATATATATATATATATATATATATATATATATATATATATATATATATATATATATATATATAAATATATAAATATATATATATATATATATATATATATATATATATATATATATATATATATATATATATATATATATATATATATATATATATATATATATATATATATATATATATATTTAAATATATATATATATATATATATATATATATATATATATATATATATATATATATATATATATATATATATATATATATATATATATATATATATATGTATATATATATATTTATATATATATATATATATATATATATATATATATATATATATATATATATATATATATATATATATATATATATATATATATATATATATATATATATATATATATATATATATATATATATATATATATATATATATTTATATATTTATATATATATATATATATATATATATATATATATATATATATATATATATATATATATATATATATATATATATATATATATATATATATATATATATATATATATATATATATATATATATATATATATATATATATATATATATATTTATATATATATATATATATATATATATATATGTATATGGATAAATATCAACACAACATCGTGTTCAAATAGAAAAAATCTCTACCTCATACTTGGGATCGAACGCTAGCCCCTTCTAATGAAAGACCAGGTCGAAACCAACCATGCCACGAGGACCCATAAAAGGAAATCAGAACCTGACGCTAATCTAGCTGTCCGAGGATTTACCTGGCGAGACATCAGTCTCTTACCAGCGAGTTTTACCCGATTTCCCCTGGCCACCATGTGACACAATTGGTAGTAATTCATTCAAATTACCCCTAAGGAGTCAATATGGATAAATATCAACACAACATCGTGTTCAAATAGAAATATATTTCTACCTCATAATTGGGATCGAACGCTAGCCCCTTCTAATGAAAGGCCAGGTCGAAACCAACCATGCCAAGAGAGCCCATAAAAGGAAATCCGAACCTGATGCTAATCTAGCTGTCCGAGGATTTACCTGGCGAGACATCAGTCTCTTACCAGCGAGTTTTACCCGATTTCCCCGGGCCACCACGTGACACAATTGGTAGTAATTCATTCAAATTACCCCTAATGAGTCAATATGGATAAATATCAACACAACATCGTGTTCAAATAGAAATAAATTTCTACCTCATACTTGGGATCGAACGCTAGCCACTTCTAATGAAAGGCCAGGTCGAAACCAACCATGCCACGAGAGCCCATAAAAGGAAATCCGAACCTGACGCTAATATAGCTGTCCGAAGATTTACCTGGCGAGACATCAGTCTCTTACCAGCGAGTTTTACCCGATTTCCCCGGGCCACCACGTGACACAATTGGTAGTAATTCATTCAAATTACCCCTAATGAGTCAATATGGATAAATATCAAAACAACATCGTGTTCAAATAGTAATAAATTTCTACCTCATACTTGGGATCGAACGCTAGCCCCTTCTAATGAAAGGCCAGGTCGAAACCAACCATGCCACGAGAGCCCATAAAAGGAAATCCGAACCTGACGCTAATCTAGCTGTACGAGGATTTTCTGGCGAGACATCAGTCTCTTACCAGCGAGTTTTACCCGATTTCCCCGGGCCACCACGTGACACAATTGGTAGTAATTCATTCAAATTACCCCTAATGAGTTAATATGGATAAATATCAACACAACATCGTGTTCAAATAGAAATAAATTTCTACCTCATACTTGGGATCGAACGCTAACCCATTCTAATGAAAGGCCAGGTCGAAACCAATCATGCCACGAGAGCCCATAAAAGGAAATCCGAACCTGACGCTAATATAGCTGTCCGAAGATTTACCTGGCGAGACATCAGTCTCTTACCAGCGAGTTTTACCCGATTTCCCCTGGCCAGCACGTGACACAATTGGTAGTAATTCATTCAAATTATCCCTAATGAGTCAATATGGATGAATATCAACACAACATCGTGTTCAAATAGAAATAAATTTCTACCTCATACTTGGGATCGAACGCTAACCCCTTCTAATGAAAGGCCAGGTCGAAACCAATCATGCCACAAGAGCCCATTAAAGGAAATCCGAACCTGACGCTAATATAGCTGTCCGAAGATTTACCTGACGAGACATCAGTCTCTTACCAGCGAGTTTTACCCGATTTCCCCGGACTACCACGTGACACAATTGGTAGTAATTCATTCAAATTACCCCTAATGAGTCAATATGGATAAATATCAACACAACATCGTGTTCAAATAGAAATAAATTTATACCTTATACTTGGGATCGAACGCTAGCCCCTTCTAATGAAAGGCCAGGTCGAAACCAACCATGCCACGAGAGCCCATAAAAGGAAATCCGTACCTGATGCTAATCTAGCTGTCCGAGGATTTACCTGGCGAGACATCAGTCTCTTACCAGCGAGTTTTACCCGATTTCCCCGGGCCACCACGTGACACAATTGTTAGTAATTCATTCAAATTATCCCTAATGAGTCAATATGGATAAATATCAACACAACATCGTGTTCAAATAGAAATAAATTTCTACCTCATACTTGGGATCGAACGCTAGCCCCTTCTAATGAAAGGTCAGGTCGAAACCAACCATGCCACGAGAGCCCATAAAAGGAAATCCGAACCTGGCGCTAATCTAGCTGTCCGAGGATTTACCTGGTAAGACATCAGTAATTTACCAGCGAGTTTTACCCGATTTCCCCGGGCCACCACGTGACACAATTGGTAGTAATTCATTCAAATTACCCCTAATGAGTCAATTCGGATAAATATCAACACAACATCGTGTTCAAATAGAAATAAATTTCTACCTCATACTTGGGATCGAACGCTAGCCCCTTCTCGCCAGGTAAATCCTCGGACAGCTAGATTAGCGTCAGGTTTGGATTTCCTTTTATGGGCTCTCGTGGCATGGTTGGTTTCGACCTGGCTTTTCATTAGAAGGGGCTAGCGTTCGATCCCAAGTATGAGGTAGAAATTTATTTCTTTTTGAACACGATGTTGTGTTGATATTTATCCATATTGATTCATTAGGGGTAATTTGAATGAATTACTACCAATTGTGTCACGTGGTGGCCTAGGGAAATCAGGTAAAACACTCTGGTAAGATACTGATGTCTTGCCAGGTATATCCTCGGACAGCTAGATTAGCGTCAGGTTCGGATTTCTTTTTATAGGCTCTCGTGGCATGGTTGGTTTCGACCTGGCCATTCATTAGAAGGGGCTAGTGTTCGATCCCAAGTATGAGGTAGAAATTTATTTCTATTTGAACACGATGTTGTGTTGATATTTATCCATATTGACTCATTAGGGGTAATATGAATGAATTACTACCAATTGTGTCACGTGGTGGCCTGGGGAAATCGGGTAAAACTCGCTGGTAAGAGACTGATGTCTCGCCAGGTAAATCCTCGGACAGCTAGATTAGCGTCAGGTTCGGATTTCCTTTTATAGGTTCTAGTGGCATGGTTGGTTTCGACCTGGCCTTTCATTAGAAGGGGCTAGTGTTCGATCCCAAGTATGAGGTAGAAATTTATTTCTATTTGAACACGATGTTGTGTTGATATTTATCCATATTGACTCATTAGGGGTAATATGAATGAATTACTACCAATTGTGTCACGTGGTGGCCTGGGGAAATCGGGTAAAACTCGCTGGTAAGAGACTGATGTCTCGCCAGGTAAATCCTCGGACAGCTAGATTAGCGTCAGGTTCGGATTTCCTTTTATGAGCTCTCGTGGCATGGTTGGTTTCGACCTGGCCTTTCATTAGAAGGGGATAGCGTTCGATCCCAAGTATGAGGTAGAAATTTATTTCTATTTGAACACGATGTTGTGTTGATTATTATCCATATTGACTCATTAGGGGTAATTTGAATGAATTACTACCAATTGTGTCACGTGGTGGCCCGGGGAAATCGGGTAAAACTCGCTGGTAAGAGACTGATGTCTCGCCAGGTAAATCCTCGGACAGCTAGATTAGCGTCAGGTACGGATTTCCTTTTATGGGCTCTCGTGGCATTGTTGGTTTCGACCTGACCTTTCATTAGAAGGGGCTAGCCTTCGATCCCAAGTATGAGGTAGAAATTTATTTCTATTTGAACACGATGTTGTGTTGATATTTATCCATATTGACTATTTAGGGGTAATTTGATTGAATTACTACCAATTGTGTCACGTGGTGGCCCGGGGAAATCGAGTAAAACTCGCTGGTAAGAGACTGATGTCTCGCCAGGTAAATCCTCGGACAGCTAGATTAGCGTCAGGTTCGGATTTCCTTCTATGGTATCTTGTAGCATGGTTGGTTTCGACCTGGCCTTTCATTAGAAGGGGCTAGCGTTCGATCCCAAGTATGAGGTAGAAATTTATATATATATATATATATATATATATATATATATATATATATATATATATATATATATATATATATATATATATATATATATATATATATATATATATATATATATATATGTATATATATATATATATATATATATATATATATATATATATATATATATATATATATATATATATATATATATATATATATATATATATATATATATATATATATATATATATATATATATATATATATATATATATATATATATGGATAAATATCAACACAACATCGTGTTCAAATAGAAATAAATCTCTACCTCATAGAGCCTATATATATATATATATATATATATATATATATATATATATATATATATATATATATATATATATATATATATATATATATATATATATATATATATATATATATATATATATATATATATATATATATATATATATATATATATATATATATATATATATATATATACATATATATATATATATATATATATATATATATATGTATATATATATATGTATATGGATAAATATCAACACAACATCGTGTTCAAATAGAAAAAAATCTCTACCTCATACTTGGGATCGAACGCTAGCCCCTTCTAATGAAAGACCAGGTCGAAACCAACCATGCCACGAGAGCCCATAAAAGGAAATCCGAACCTGACGCTAATCTAGCTGTCCTAGGATTTATCTGGCGAGACATCAGTCTCTTACCAGCGAGTTTTACCCGATTTCCCCGGGCCACCACGTGACACAATTGTTAGTAATTCATTCAAATTACCCCTAATGAGTCAATATGGATAAATATCAACACAACATAGTGTTCAAATAGAAATAAATTTCTACCTCATACTTGGGATCGAACGCTAGCCACTTCTAATGAAAGGCCAGGTCGAAACCAATCATGCCACGAGAGCCCATAAAAGGAAATCCGAACCTGACGCTAATATAGCTGTCCGAAGATTTACCTGGCGAGACATCAGTCTCTTACCAGCGAGTTTTACCCGATTTCCCCTGGCCAGCACGTGACACAATTGGTAGTAATTCATTCAAATTACCCCTAATGAGTCAATATGGATAAATATCAACACAACATCGTGTTCAAATAGAAATAAATTTCTACCTCATACTTGGGATCGAAGGCTAGCCCCTTCTAATGAAAGGTCAAGTCGAAACCAACCATGCCACGAGAGCCCATAAAAGGAAATCCGTACCTGACGCTAATCTAGCTGTCCGAGCATTTACCTGGCGAGAAGGGGCTAGCGTTCGATCCCAAGTATGAGATAGAAATTTATTTCTATTTGAACACGATGTTGTGTTGATATTTATCCATATTGACTCATTAGGGGTAATTTGAATGAATTACTACCAATTGTGTCACGTGCTGGCCAGGGGAAATCGGGTAAAACTCGCTGGTAAGAGACTGATGTCTCGCCAGGTAAATCTTCGGACAGCTATATTAGCGTCAGGTTCGGATTTCCTTTTATGGGCTCTCGTGGCATGATTGGTTTCGACCTGGCCTTTCATTAGAAGGGGCTAGCGTTCGATCCCAAGTATGAGGTAGAAATTTATTTCTATTTGAACACTATGTTGTGTTGATATTTATCCATATTGACTCATTAGGGGTAATTTGAATGAATTACTAACAATTGTGTCACGTGGTGGCCCGGGGAAATCCGGTAAAACTCGCTGGTAAGAGACTGATGTCTCACCAGGTAAATCCTCGGACAGCTAGATTAGCGTCAGGTTCGGATTTCCTTTTATGGGCTCTCGTGGCATGGTTGGTTTCGACCTGGCCTTTCATTAGAAGTGGCTAGCGTTCGATCCCAAGTATGAGGTAGAAATTTATTTCTATTTGAACACGATGTTGTGTTGATATTTATCCATATTGACTCATTAGGGGTAATTTGAATGAATTACTACGAATTGTGTCACGTGGTGGCCCGGGGAAATCGGGTAAAACTCGCTGGTAAGAGACTGATGTCTTGCCAGGAAAATCCTCGGACAGCTATATTAGCGTCAGGTTCGGATTTCCTTTTATGGGCTCTCGTGGCATGGTTGGTTTCGACCTGGCCTTTCATTAGAAGTGGCTAGCGTTCGATCCCAAGTATGAGGTAGAAATTTATTTCTATTTGAACACGATGTTGTGTTGATATTTATCCATATTGACTCATTAGGGGTAATTTGAATGAATTACTACGAATTGTGTCACGTGGTGGCCCGGGGAAATCGGGTAAAACTCGCTGGTAAGAGACTGATGTCTTGCCAGGTAAATCCTCGGACAGCTAGATTAGCGTCAGGTACGGATTTCCTTTTGTGGGCTCTCGTGGCATGGTTGGTTTCGACCTGACCTTTCATTAGAAGGGGCTAGCTTTCGATCCCAAGTATGAGGTAGAAATTTATTTCTATTTGAACACGATGTTGTGTTGATATTTATCCATATTGACTCATTACGGGTAATTTGAATGAATTACTACCAATTGTGTCACGTGGTGGCCCGGGGAAATCGAGTAAAACTCGCTGGTAAGAGACTGATGTCTCGCCAGGTAAATCTTCGGACAGCTAGATTAGCGTCAGGTTCGGATTTCCTTTTATGGGCTCTTGTGGCATGGTTGGTTTCGACCTGGCCTTTCATTAGAAGGGGCTAGCGTTCGATCCCAAGTATGAGGTAGAAATTTATATATATATATATATATATATATATATATATATATATATATATATATATATATATATATATATATATATATATATATATATATATACATATATACCTATATATATATATACCTATATATATATATATATATATATATATATATATATATATATATATATATATATATATATATATATATATATATATATATATATATATATATATATATATATATATATATATATATATATATATATATATATATATATATATATATATATATACCTATATATATATATATAAATATATATATATATATATATATATATATATATATATATATATATATATATATATATAAATATATAAATATATATATATATATATATATATATATATATATATATATATATATATATATATATATATATATATATATATATATATATATATATATATATAATATATTATATATATATATATATATATATATATATATATATATATATATATATATATATATATATATATATATATATATATATATATATATATATATATATATATTATATATATATATATATATATATATATATATATATATATATATATATATATATATATATATATATATATATATATATATATATATATATATATATATATATATATATATATATATATTATATATTTATATATATATATATATATATATATATATATATATATATATATATATATATATATATATATATATATATATATATATATATATATATATATATATATATATATATATATATATATATATATTTATATATATATATATATATATATATATATATGTATATGGATAAATATCAACACAACATCGTGTTCAAATAGAAAAAATCTCTACCTCATACTTGGGATCGAACGCTAGCCCCTTCTAATGAAAGACCAGGTCGAAACCAACCATGCCACGAGGACCCATAAAAGGAAATCAGAACCTGACGCTAATCTAGCTGTCCGAGGATTTACCTGGCGAGACATCAGTCTCTTACCAGCGAGTTTTACCCGATTTCCCCTGGCCACCATGTGACACAATTGGTAGTAATTCATTCAAATTACCCCTAAGGAGTCAATATGGATAAATATCAACACAACATCGTGTTCAAATAGAAATATATTTCTACCTCATAATTGGGATCGAACGCTAGCCCCTTCTAATGAAAGGCCAGGTCGAAACCAACCATGCCAAGAGAGCCCATAAAAGGAAATCCGAACCTGATGCTAATCTAGCTGTCCGAGGATTTACCTGGCGAGACATCAGTCTCTTACCAGCGAGTTTTACCCGATTTCCCCGGGCCACCACGTGACACAATTGGTAGTAATTCATTCAAATTACCCCTAATGAGTCAATATGGATAAATATCAACACAACATCGTGTTCAAATAGAAATAAATTTCTACCTCATACTTGGGATCGAACGCTAGCCACTTCTAATGAAAGGCCAGGTCGAAACCAACCATGCCACGAGAGCCCATAAAAGGAAATCCGAACCTGACGCTAATATAGCTGTCCGAAGATTTACCTGGCGAGACATCAGTCTCTTACCAGCGAGTTTTACCCGATTTCCCCGGGCCACCACGTGACACAATTGGTAGTAATTCATTCAAATTACCCCTAATGAGTCAATATGGATAAATATCAAAACAACATCGTGTTCAAATAGTAATAAATTTCTACCTCATACTTGGGATCGAACGCTAGCCCCTTCTAATGAAAGGCCAGGTCGAAACCAACCATGCCACGAGAGCCCATAAAAGGAAATCCGAACCTGACGCTAATCTAGCTGTACGAGGATTTTCTGGCGAGACATCAGTCTCTTACCAGCGAGTTTTACCCGATTTCCCCGGGCCACCACGTGACACAATTGGTAGTAATTCATTCAAATTACCCCTAATGAGTTAATATGGATAAATATCAACACAACATCGTGTTCAAATAGAAATAAATTTCTACCTCATACTTGGGATCGAACGCTAACCCATTCTAATGAAAGGCCAGGTCGAAACCAATCATGCCACGAGAGCCCATAAAAGGAAATCCGAACCTGACGCTAATATAGCTGTCCGAAGATTTACCTGGCGAGACATCAGTCTCTTACCAGCGAGTTTTACCCGATTTCCCCTGGCCAGCACGTGACACAATTGGTAGTAATTCATTCAAATTATCCCTAATGAGTCAATATGGATGAATATCAACACAACATCGTGTTCAAATAGAAATAAATTTCTACCTCATACTTGGGATCGAACGCTAACCCCTTCTAATGAAAGGCCAGGTCGAAACCAATCATGCCACAAGAGCCCATTAAAGGAAATCCGAACCTGACGCTAATATAGCTGTCCGAAGATTTACCTGACGAGACATCAGTCTCTTACCAGCGAGTTTTACCCGATTTCCCCGGACTACCACGTGACACAATTGGTAGTAATTCATTCAAATTACCCCTAATGAGTCAATATGGATAAATATCAACACAACATCGTGTTCAAATAGAAATAAATTTATACCTTATACTTGGGATCGAACGCTAGCCCCTTCTAATGAAAGGCCAGGTCGAAACCAACCATGCCACGAGAGCCCATAAAAGGAAATCCGTACCTGATGCTAATCTAGCTGTCCGAGGATTTACCTGGCGAGACATCAGTCTCTTACCAGCGAGTTTTACCCGATTTCCCCGGGCCACCACGTGACACAATTGTTAGTAATTCATTCAAATTATCCCTAATGAGTCAATATGGATAAATATCAACACAACATCGTGTTCAAATAGAAATAAATTTCTACCTCATACTTGGGATCGAACGCTAGCCCCTTCTAATGAAAGGTCAGGTCGAAACCAACCATGCCACGAGAGCCCATAAAAGGAAATCCGAACCTGGCGCTAATCTAGCTGTCCGAGGATTTACCTGGTAAGACATCAGTAATTTACCAGCGAGTTTTACCCGATTTCCCCGGGCCACCACGTGACACAATTGGTAGTAATTCATTCAAATTACCCCTAATGAGTCAATTCGGATAAATATCAACACAACATCGTGTTCAAATAGAAATAAATTTCTACCTCATACTTGGGATCGAACGCTAGCCCCTTCTCGCCAGGTAAATCCTCGGACAGCTAGATTAGCGTCAGGTTTGGATTTCCTTTTATGGGCTCTCGTGGCATGGTTGGTTTCGACCTGGCTTTTCATTAGAAGGGGCTAGCGTTCGATCCCAAGTATGAGGTAGAAATTTATTTCTTTTTGAACACGATGTTGTGTTGATATTTATCCATATTGATTCATTAGGGGTAATTTGAATGAATTACTACCAATTGTGTCACGTGGTGGCCTAGGGAAATCAGGTAAAACACTCTGGTAAGATACTGATGTCTTGCCAGGTATATCCTCGGACAGCTAGATTAGCGTCAGGTTCGGATTTCTTTTTATAGGCTCTCGTGGCATGGTTGGTTTCGACCTGGCCATTCATTAGAAGGGGCTAGTGTTCGATCCCAAGTATGAGGTAGAAATTTATTTCTATTTGAACACGATGTTGTGTTGATATTTATCCATATTGACTCATTAGGGGTAATATGAATGAATTACTACCAATTGTGTCACGTGGTGGCCTGGGGAAATCGGGTAAAACTCGCTGGTAAGAGACTGATGTCTCGCCAGGTAAATCCTCGGACAGCTAGATTAGCGTCAGGTTCGGATTTCCTTTTATAGGTTCTAGTGGCATGGTTGGTTTCGACCTGGCCTTTCATTAGAAGGGGCTAGTGTTCGATCCCAAGTATGAGGTAGAAATTTATTTCTATTTGAACACGATGTTGTGTTGATATTTATCCATATTGACTCATTAGGGGTAATATGAATGAATTACTACCAATTGTGTCACGTGGTGGCCTGGGGAAATCGGGTAAAACTCGCTGGTAAGAGACTGATGTCTCGCCAGGTAAATCCTCGGACAGCTAGATTAGCGTCAGGTTCGGATTTCCTTTTATGAGCTCTCGTGGCATGGTTGGTTTCGACCTGGCCTTTCATTAGAAGGGGATAGCGTTCGATCCCAAGTATGAGGTAGAAATTTATTTCTATTTGAACACGATGTTGTGTTGATATTTATCCATATTGACTCATTAGGGGTAATTTGAATGAATTACTACCAATTGTGTCACGTGGTGGCCCGGGGAAATCGGGTAAAACTCGCTGGTAAGAGACTGATGTCTCGCCAGGTAAATCCTCGGACAGCTAGATTAGCGTCAGGTACGGATTTCCTTTTATGGGCTCTCGTGGCATTGTTGGTTTCGACCTGACCTTTCATTAGAAGGGGCTAGCCTTCGATCCCAAGTATGAGGTAGAAATTTATTTCTATTTGAACACGATGTTGTGTTGATATTTATCCATATTGACTATTTAGGGGTAATTTGATTGAATTACTACCAATTGTGTCACGTGGTGGCCCGGGGAAATCGAGTAAAACTCGCTGGTAAGAGACTGATGTCTCGCCAGGTAAATCCTCGGACAGCTAGATTAGCGTCAGGTTCGGATTTCCTTCTATGGTATCTTGTAGCATGGTTGGTTTCGACCTGGCCTTTCATTAGAAGGGGCTAGCGTTCGATCCCAAGTATGAGGTAGAAATTTATATATATATATATATATATATATATATATATATATATATATATATATATATATATATATATATATATATATATATATATATATATATATATATATATGTATATATATATATATATATATATATATATATATATATATATATATATATATATATATATATATATATATATATATATATATATATATATATATATATATATATATATATGGATAAATATCAACACAACATCGTGTTCAAATAGAAATAAATCTCTACCTCATAGAGCCTATATATATATATATATATATATATATATATATATATATATATATATATATATATATATATATACATATATATATATATATATATATATATATGTATATATATATATGTATATGGATAAATATCAACACAACATCGTGTTCAAATAGAAAAAAATCTCTACCTCATACTTGGGATCGAACGCTAGCCCCTTCTAATGAAAGACCAGGTCGAAACCAACCATGCCACGAGAACCCATAAAAGGAAATCCGAACCTGACGCTAATCTAGCTGTCCGAGGATTTACCTGGCGAGACATCAGTCTCTTACCAGCGAGTTTTACCCGATTTCCCTTGGCCACCATGTGACACAATTGATAGTAATTCATTCAAATTACCCCTAAGGAGTCAATATGGATAAATATCAACACAACATCGTGTTCAAATAGAAATATATTTCTACCTCATAATTGGGATCGAACGCTAGCCCCTTCTAATGAAAGGCCAGGTCGAAACCAACCATGCCAAGAGAGCCCATAAAAGGAAATCCGAACCTGATGCTAATCTAGC
>NC_090737.1:471474-473974 GCF_036898095.1 Palaemon carinicauda
AAAATAAATTTCTACCTCATACTTGGGATCGAATGCTAACCCCTTCTAATGAAAGGCCAGGTCGAAACCAACCATGCCACGAGAGCCCATAAAAGGAAATCCGAACCTGACGCTAATATAGCTGTCCGAAGATTTACCTGGCTAGACATCAGTCTCTTACCAGCGAGTTTTACCCGATTTCCCCGGGCCAGCACGTGACACAATTGGTAGTAATTCATTCAAATTACCCCTAATGAGTCAATATGGATAAATATCAACACAACATCGTGTTCAAATAGAAATAAATTTATACCTTATACTTGGGATCGAACGCTAGCCCCTTCTAATGAAAGGCCAGGTCGAAACCAACCATGCCACGAGAGCCCATAAAAGGAAATCCGTACCTGACGCTAATCTAGCTGTCCGAGGATTTACCTGGTGAGACATCAGTCTCTTACCAGCGAGTTTTACCCGATTTCCCCGGGCCACCACGTGACACAATTGGTAGTAATTCATTCAAATTACCCCTAATGAGTCAATATGGATAAATATCAACACAACATCATGTTCAAATAGAAATAAATTTCTACCTCATACTTGGGATCGAACGCTAGCCCCTTCTAATGAAAGGCCAGGTCGAAACCAACCATACCACGAGAGCCCATAAAAGGAAATCTGAACCTGACGCTAATCTAGATGTCTGAGGATTTACCTGGCGAGACATCAGTCTCTTACCAGCAAGTTTTACCCGATTTCCCCGGGCCACCACGGGACACAATTGGTAGTAATTCATTCAAATTACCTCTAATGAGTCAATATGGATAAATATCAACACAACATCGTGTTCAAATAGAAATAAATTTCTACGTCATACTTGGGATTGAACGCTAGCCCCTTCTAATGAAAGGCCAGGTCGAAACCAACCATGCCACGAGAGCCCATAAAAGGAGATCCGAACCTGACGCTCATCTAGGTGTCCGAAGATTTACCTGGTGAGACATCAGTCTCTTACCAGCGAGTTTTACCCGATTTCCCCGGGCCACCACGTGACACAATTGGTAGTAATTCATTCATATTACCCCTAATGAGTCAATATGGATAAATATCAATACAACATCGTATTAGAATAGAAATAAATTTTTACCTCATATTCGGGATCGAACGCTAGCCCCTTCTAATGAAAGGCCAGGTTGAAACCAACCATGACACGAGAACCCATAAAAGGAAATCCGAGCCTGACGCTAATCTAGCTGTCCGAGGATTTACCTGGCGAGACATCAGTCTCTTACCAGCGAGTTTTACCCGATTTCCCCGGGCCACCACGTGACACAATTGGTAGTAATTCATTCAAATTACCCCTAATGAGTCAATATGGATAAATATCAACACAACATCGTGTTCAAATAGAAATAAATTTCTACCTCATACTTGGGATCGAACGCTAGCCCCTTCTAATGAAAGGCCATGTCGAAACCAACCATGCCACGAGAGCCCATAAAAGGAAATCTGAACCTGACGCTAATCTAGATGTCCGAGGATTTACCTGGCGAGACATCAGTCTCTTACCAGCGAGTTTTACCTGATTTCCCCGGGCCACCACGGGACACAATTGGTAGTAATTCATTCAAATTACCTCTAATGAGTCAATAAGGATATATATAAACACAACATCGTGTTCAAATAGAAATAAATTTCTACCTCATATTCAGGATCGAACGCTAGCCCCTTCTAATGAAAGTACAGGTCGAAACCAACCATGCCACGAGAGCCCATAAAAGGAAATCCGAACCTGAAGCTAATCTAGCTGTCCGAGGATTTACCTGGTGAGACATCAGTCTCTTACCAGCGAGTTTTACCCGATTTCCCCGGGCCACCACGTGACACAATTGGTAGTAATTCATTCATATTACCCCTAATGAGTCAATATGGATAAATATCAACACAACATCGTATTCAAATAGAAATAAATTTCTACCTCATATTCGGGATCGAACGCTAGCCCCTTCTAATGAAAGGCCAGGTCGGAACCAACCATGCCACAAGAACCCATAAAAGGAAATCCGAACCTGACGCTAATCTAGCTGTCCGAGGATTTACCTGGCGAGACATCAGTCTCTTACCAGCGAGTTTTACCCGATTTCCCCGGGCCACCACGTGACACAATTGGTAGTAATTCATTCAAATTACCCCTAATGAGTCAATATGGATAAATATCAACACAACATCGTGTTCAAATAGAAATAAATTTCTACCCCATACTTGGGATCGAACGCTAGCCCCTTCTAATGAAAGGCCAGGTTGAAACCAACCATGCCTCGAGATCCCATAAAAGGAAATCCGAACCTGACGCTAATCTAGCTGTCCGAGGATTTACCTGGCGAGACATCAGTCTCTTACCAGCGAGTTTTACCCGATTTCCCCGGGCCACCACGTGACACAATTGTTAGTAATTCATTCAAATTACCCTTAATGAGTCAATATGGATAAATATCAACACAACATCGTGTTCAAATAGAAATAA
>NC_090737.1:478974-496474 GCF_036898095.1 Palaemon carinicauda
CAGCTTAGTAGAGATTGTGGCCACCTTCCATCGCTGAGAGGGACTTTGAAGGGTTCAATACACCAGACCTTGATGACCACGAACCTATTGTGGTGAATAGAATTGTGTCTCTTGGGAAGTCCATGGGGCTGGAGTTAGATGAGGCTGACTTGGACGAACTTGTCGAGGAACATCAAGAAGAGCTCACAAAGCAGGAATTGATTGAGCTCCAGGAGATGCAAAATTCAGAGGTGTTGCAAAAGCTCCGTAGCAAGGAGGAGGTAGAAGACGAGGGCAGCCTTTCTACGAGGGAAATCAAAGACATGTTAGCGAAGTGGCAGGAGTTTTTCAATTTTATGGGAAAGAGGCACCCAGACAAGTTGGCGTATGGTAGTGCATTTGTCTTTTGTGACGACAATTGCGTACGTCATTTTCGTAACATTTTGAAGGGGAGATGGAAGCAAACATCCATAGATAGGTTCCTTTTAAAATGGGCGGCAGAAAGTAGAGGTGAAAGCAAGTCAAAAGGCTAGGAAAAAAAAGACAATCCGGAAGAAGAAGAAAGGTAAAAAAATGAAAATGAAAACAAAATTATAATTAAGTTTAGTGCAACGTAAGATTAATTGCGTGTACAGTATGCTAGTTTCATTTACGTTAAATTTAAAGTTGCTAATTCAGTTTAAGTTGAATTTAAAGTGTCTACTTCCATTTAAGTTAGATTTAAAGTTCAAGTTATGTTACGCAGTGTTATAAAAGTGTTCAGTGCTGAAGGTGTTGTCCCAAAATTCTCTCCCTTCCACGTCTTTTCTCCCTCCTCCTCCTCCGTATACACCGCCATTAGTCGTTCTGTCTCGAAGGTAAGAACTCCATAATAATGTTAAATTTTATTGAGGATAATAACCAGTATATAGGTATTTGTAATTTTGTGAGCATAGAATGTAAATTAGAACAATTAAAAACATGTTTCTTTCCACTGTAATATACTGTTTTTAGGCGTTTTTTTCAGATGGTGGGAACGAGTTAATTTTTTAAGTTTTTTTTTGTGGAAAAATTGATCTAAGATATGACCAATTTGTCACACAAGCCTGGTCCCGGAACGCATTAAGCTCGTATCTCAAGGTATTAAGGTACTATATGATCCATACGAGATATGAACAAGGGCTTTTAAATTTTTTTTTGTATGTATTTTTATGAGGTATTGCATCATGTTTGGGAAAAAATATGCAATTCTTATATTCACCACATGTTTTGGAAGGTTCTCGAATACCCTAGTGTTATAGTTTACCTTTTCTTTTTTATCTCTGAGCACGGTAGGTGTGCGGAGCAGCTGAGAGAGAGAGTGTCCTGAAACTAAGATTCATCCCCCTAAATTTTTATCTAGTTGATAACTCTGGTGCCGTTAGGTGATGGGCCCTAAGCCAAGAGAATAATATATTCAGAATAATCTATAAGTAATTAAGTCGTGCATATGCGGCCTACCCTCTCCTGCCACAGGGATGCATAGCATCAGAAGAGAACCAACCTCTCCTGTGAAAGACAGGTCCCAAAGTAGATCGGTGAATTTTTTCTTTTTTTAAGTGTTCGGTGAGTATGAAATTTCAAAGTTCTGGTGTGAAAGGCTTTTATAAACCTAGTGAGTATTTATAAGAAATTCTCTGAGTCTTTAACTAGCCCGGGGATATTTATATACAAGTGTGAAGTATCTATGTTTCATAATAAGATTAACTACTTTCATTAAATGTCAATAATAATTATTGAGTAAGGTTAATTCCCAGTAAAACAAGTGATTGTATAATTTTCATCAGTATTAATTTCTTTTCTCTTAGTCGAAGTTTTATTCAGACTTAACATTTCGAGTGATTTTTTTTATGTAGACTCTTTCAAACACTTGTAATTCTTATAGAATATATATTCATTTTATAAGGAGTGTATTATTTCAATCACCAGTATTTTCAAAGTACTCTCTCGTATCCCAGTTAAAGAATCGAAGTAAGAAGTTGCTTGAATAGTGATTAATAATAATTACCCATTGTTGTCTTGGGCAAACTTAAGAAACCTTCAGATATTCATTGTTTTCGTATAATGCTGCCTGGGAATTGTGTAATATTCTCAGAGTTTGGCTATTTTCAAGTGTAATAGATTAATGTAAAAACAGACAGGTGAGTTTGTAACCTAAAAGGTTGTGTAGCTGGCCAGCCGTAAAATATATAATATATTATATGTTTGGTTCCCAGACATGGGAGTGTAATATAATATATTTTTGGTGCTCAATCCCTTGGGATCGAGCAAGTCTGTTTTAAACATGGGAAATAACAGGGCCGTGTTTTGATTAAAGGTTTGAATGATTTTGTGTACTGTTAAGATATATTTTTGGGAGAGCTATAAAAGTATTTATTAACAAGATAGCACAATTTAATATCTAAGAGTTGTTGAATACCCCAAGTGATCAGGAATTGTCAAAAGCTAATGTAGCAAAAGCTCAGTTGCTCTCTATTTTAATGGCATGTGGTGGAAATGCCACGAGTAGGATGATTGAAGCCCAAATTAAGCGTCTAGCCATAGCAATGTTGATAAACTCGGGAAAGTTGTTTGAAGAAAATATTGTAGCAACTCGTAAACTGTTGGAGGAAGCTGAGGAAGAATATGTAGCAAACCAAGGACCTGTTGGCTCACAAACTAAAGGCATGAAAGCAGAAAGGGATTTAGAGGCTGAGGATCGACAAAATGTAGCAGAGGAGAAGTTTATTAAGTTGAAGATGATGGCAGAAGAGATGGAAATGGGAGGGAGACGAGAAGAATAGAGAGAAGCTGCAAGACATATGAGCAAAATGAAAGAAAAGGTGAATGAACGAAAAAAAAAGAGAGTGAACGAGAAGAAAAAGAGAGGAAACAAGAAGAAAAAGAGAAGATAGAGGCACGGGAAATTGCAGGACACGCAAGGGAATTGCAGCTGTTGAATACTCGTGCACGGTCGGCAACGCAGAGACAGATGACCATTGCTATGCACGATCCTGTATTTAATGAGTCAAAGGCCCAGATGTTAATCGCAAAGCTCAGAGAAGATGGTCCTGATTAATTCTTCAATTATTTTTAAATGGCTGCATCGATGATGCAATGGCCAGAAGATAAGTGGTCTGTGTTATTGCAGAGTATACTCTTTGGGAAGGGATACAGTGTTTACTTGTTCTTCTCTCAGGACCAGAGGAAGGAGGATCAAAAAGTGAAGAGGAGCGTGCTGCAAGTGTATCAGATGACCCCTGAATATTATAATGAAAGGTTCCGAAGTTTGAGGAAGGATGAGAAAATTACTTTCCTGGATTACGCTTATAAGGTGAAAAGATGTTTTAAGAGATGGACAGAGGCTGCTAGCATAAGGGGGATGACTAATTTAGAAGACTGGATCGTAATAAAACAGTATCTATAAGAAATTCCTCAACATATTCCAATGTACTGGAGAGAGAAAGGTGAAGAAACTTGATAAAGCCGTTTGCTGAGCGAAGATTCTAATATTATCAGTCATAAACCCTACTTGGGTAAGAAGTTTCAACCGTCGTTCCAACCAAGTGTATAGTATTAGCCGAACCATGGAAACCAGTTCAGTAATAACTATGCGAACATAGTTACAGCGCAAGTACCACTGGTACTATTCTTAACCAGAATGTGATAGTACCACAGTAACAATCATTGAGTCATCCCCCTTTAAGTATCATGAAAAAAGTGCACAAGGCTAATGTGGTCTGTTTTAAGTGTGTCAAGAGAGGCCACATCTGTAAGGAATGTTGAGCGAATCAACCGAAACCAGTCGCCCAAGTAGTTAAAAATAATCTGACTTCACAGAATGTGTACACGAAGAAACAATCAGGAAGGAACGATGAGGAAAATATTGAGGCCAACGTTTGCACGATGAAGAGGACAAACACAAACAGCATTGTTGCCTTTAAACCATATATTCATGAAGTCATGATAGCAGTAATAGACGGGAGTGAGTGAACCTATGTTAAGATATTGCACAACACAGGTTGCAACCATAGTGTGGTGATACGAGGAGTACACCCGTTGGCGGAACAGTCTCTCACGGGAGAGACTATTATATTGAAGGGAATAGGAGGTGAAAAAGGTTACTCCTACTCACCATTTGAAACTTTCATGCGAGTTGGTAACGAAGAAGTACACGTCCTGTTGGGTAAGGAGGTTGGTGGAGCACCGTTTGGGCCTTGTCCCATTATAACGGAAAAACCATTGAAGTATAGTCCTATGACTGAACTCGAGAAGGACTATCTGTATCTGTTTCCTAGTTGTGTGATGACTAGGAATATGAAGAAGAAAGGGGCTGCTGAAGAAGAAAAAGAAATGTAAGGAGCGATGAACCTGGAGGATATGTTTTCCGAAGAAGAGGATTCCCTTGACAGTAGGCAAGAGGAGAACCCCAGAGTAAGCCCAAGAGAAGAGAAGCAACAGACAAGTGGACACGAAAACAAAAAAGAAATAGACCTGGAAAAAATAGAGAACTCAGCGTTACGAGTAGGACAAGTGAGTAGTAAAAGGCTGATAGGATTGCAATGAAAGGATGCAATGTTAGCAGAGTTATTGTGCCGTAATGTATACAAGACGGGAGCACCGCAGTCTCCCATCTGTTATTATATTAAGCATAGGTTGCTTATAAGCATGGATAGACCCCTAGTATCCCTGGGAATGTTAAATGGGGGATATGCCGTTAGATATAGGTTCCCGCACTATTGAGAAGATAGGTGATCGCCGCAGAACACTTGTCGGGATACATAGGAATATGGAAGACGACGGAGAAGATTATAAGACTTTATCTGGTCTGGCCTGCATACGGACGTGAGCCACTTTGGACGTGTATATCACGTTTGTCAGATGGTGGAAAAGGCCAACAAATTCATCAAGGAAGTTCCCTTATATACGATTGAAGTACGAGGAGAACCTTTCAGCAGAGGACTGAATAAAATGTTGTCAGGAAAAGTTAAGGATCTAGAGGAAACGAATGGAGATCATGTCAAGGATTTGAGGAAAAGGATCAGCGAATTAAGGAAATTTCCCCTTGAAAGTAGGAAAAAACCGAGTCAAAGACGAATGAAGAAAATGTTTGTCAAGAAGAGTACAAACAGACAGTTTACGGTAGGATGGTAGTATGTGTTGTTTTACTCCCCAATAAGGAGATTCCCTCTCTCCAACGAATCCAAAGAAACATTCTGGATTTGGGAAAAGAGCAGTGACCAGACATACATTATCGAGATGCCAGTATAAGGGAAAAATCTAAGGAAGCCCATATTAACTTCGAAACCGATACTTCAAGCATCATATTTCAACGAGAAATATCTTATCCAAGTGCATGTGTTGGATAATGGGATTGGAGCTGTTTTATTGCAAGAAGAAAAGGATGATTACTTCACCCTGTTTGTTTCATATTGTCGAAACTAAGGAAGCAGCAATGAGCTCACTTGACAGCTGAAAAGGATCTGCTAGCAATAGTTACAGCACGAAAAAAATGGTCTATGTGAATCGACCAGAGAATGAGGAGATTACAGTGTATTTGAATCATAACCCTTCAACTTCTGGTAATAAGATGAAATATAATGATCAAAGGTCAACTAGGTGGTCATTATGTCTGCAACCGTATTGTATTAATGTAAAGCATATATCAGGTTAAGACATGGTTTCAGATTATTTTTCTCGGGCTGAATCAATGGATTCCGTCACGGAATAAATAATATTTTTTGAGGGAAGCTATCTTACCAAGCTCGTCTAGTGTAGAGTAAATAATTTATCAATGTATTTTATTTATAAATTTAATTTCTGTATTTGAGGTAGATTTCCAGCCCGTGAGGTGAGTTCCTCTCATGCGTGTAAAATATGTAAGACTTTCATCATTAATTCCATTGTATTCTTCATTCAAGTCTCTATATGTAATTCAAAGTTATATTTAAGAATTAACTCTGTATTTCACGTATTTTCTAATGAAATCTTACATAATCTGTTTAAGAGTGCTATATGATCCATATGAGATATGGACAAGAGCTTATGTAAATCTTTTTTATATTTCTATGAGGTATTGCGTCATGTTTGTGAGAAAATACATAATTCTTATATTTTCCACATGTTTTGGAAGATTTTGGCAAACCCGTGTTAGAATTTATCTTTTTTTTTATTTCGTAGATCGGTAGGTGGGCAGAGCAGCGAGAGAGAGTTGCCTGGAACCAAGGTACGTCCACCGGAATTTTCATCTACAATAGTTGATAACAAGGGCATCACTAGGTGCCGGCCCCAAGCCACGAGAATAATCTATTAAGAAAAATCTAAAAATAACTTAGTCGTGTTTATATACCCCACAGGGATGCATAGCAGCAGAAGAGAACCTACCTGTCCTATAAAAGAGCCTTTCCCCCCTCTCTCTCTCATACACCTCTTGTACTAGATCAGTGTATTTTTTTTTTCATAGTGTTCAATGAGTGTGAAATCTCAAAGTTCTGGTGTGACAGGTTTTTGTAAATTTAGTGAGTACTCATATATAAAAAAAAAAACTCTTTTAGAATCTTCGTAACTGGGCCAGGGAGATTTTTGTACAAATGTGAAGTATATTTGTATTGTTATAAGGCTAACTTTCTTCATCAAGTGTCAAGACTAAATTAATTGTGTAAAAAGTGATTTCCAGTGACAAAAGTGGTTGTATAATTTTCACAGCTATCAATTTCTCTTATCTTATTGTAAGTTTTGTTCAGACTTAATATTTCAAGTGATATATTTGTTTTTTATGTAAATTCTTTCAAAGTGTTGTAATTCCTATAAAATTTATTTACTTTTGTGAAGTGTTTAATATCAATCACCAGTGCTTTCACAGTACTCTTACGTATCCCAGTTAAAGAATTGAAATTACAAGTGTTGTATTGAATGATCTTAAGAGACCTTTGAATATTCAGTGATTTTATATATTACTGTGTGGGAGTTCCATAAACCTCTTTGAGTTCGGTTAACTTCAAGTGCAACAGATTAATGTAAAAACAAACAGGCGAGTTTGGAACTTGAGATGTTGAGTAGTTTGACTACAGTAAAATATGTAAATTATATTATGGGTTTTCAGACAAGGAATATATATATATATATATATATATATATATATATATATATATATATATATATATATATATATATATATATATATATATATATATATATATATATATATATATATGTGTGTGTGGAACACATTTGTGGACATTTACATGCATGCAAATAGTAGAATTCCGACAGAGACCTTTTGCAGTTAATTTTCTTTTGGTGTCAGATTCAAGTGAGACTTATGGTTACGTCTTTGTATGAGGATTCTAAAAAGTTAAAACTGAAGTTCGCTTAATATCTTCCAAGATTGTTTGCGTCCGCATTTCAACTATCATGGACTTTATTCAGTCATTGTGTTCGATGATAAGTTGGTGACTCTATTCGCTATTGCACTGGAAGCAATACTGATCCTTATCACAAGCGATAGCTTGTATAGGTTCTAAGAAATACGTTGTAGTTAGACCTGGTCCTTACCCGTGTAATCACATCTAAAGTGAATGTAGCGGCATACAACTAGATTCTCCTTATTTGTCGTTATTTTTACGCCACGTTAAATTTATTGAAATTTCCGTGTCCTGATGAGTTGATAAACTTTATTGGCTAGCAGTTGATGCCTTTGGTATCATTTTGCGTGAAGGATCTATAGTTATGTAGAGGCTGGATACTCTCTCAATGTAGGGCCTTACTATTAATTTTATGTAGACTTTTAGGGAATTACCTTCAAAATTCAATATATTCTTAATCAACTGGGGCATTATAAAATTGAATAGATATCTCTTCTTGAGTACTTACTATGAGGACGTTCGTTGTTGCGTGCCTGTCTCTTATACTCTGTGATGAAATAGTAGAATTTTGAGCCCTCTTGAATATGTTTATCAGTTTTGGGGTTATATCAATTACAATGAGTTAGATCATTTTCCTTTAGCTTATCTTTTAACAAACAATTATTCCACTCTTAACTCTATTCAGTTGTTGTTGTGCTAAATACAGATTTCTCAAGGTGAAATTATGTCAAACAGCACTAAAAGTTTTCTATTTCAAATATGTTAAAAGTGAATATATTTGATTTCGTCTTGACCAACTTTCTAGTAAAGGTTACAGAGATGATATCAATAACAACACATGCGAATCCTAAGTAAGTATAGCATCAAACTTAGCTTTCATATTATTTTTTTTATAATTTTACTAGAGATTGGAGCTTTGGCAAAGATCATCTTAAGTTCAAATGTATTAGAAATGCCAAAATCATTCATTTACTATAAGTATGTGAACAAGTTTCATGATTATCCCATAAGTCGTTAGACATAAATTGTAGTTCATTTTAGCAGCTCTATCATGATATATATGAAGAGAGAGAGAGAGAGAGAGAGAGAGAGAGAGAGAGAGAGAGAGAGAGGGGGGGGGAATGTTTAAATATAGTTTTCGGATGAGAATATCAGTATAATAAGCTTATCTTCGTATTAATCAAGAAATCCAGCGAGATTATTTTTATTAGTTAAATCTACCCTCAACAATCTTAGAAATATATATGTAAACATAAAATCTCTCTCTCTCTCTCTCTCTCTCTCTCTCTCTCTCTCTCTCTCTCTCTCTCTCTCACGTTTTATGTAATATGTTACGGTGTAATATGTTTTTCGTCGTCTTAACAGCTTTAATATGAGCTTTCTAACTTTAGTTGGCGACCTGATGTAATTACATAACCCACTGTATTATTATTATTATTATTATTATTATTATTATTATTATTATTATTATTATTATTATTACTCTCTCTCTCTCTCTCTCTCTCTCTCTCTCTCTCTCTCTCTCTCTCTCTCTCTCTCTCTCTCTCTCTCTCTCTCTCTCTCTCTCTCTCAAAATAAATATCATATAATGCAACGCTACAGTTTTATATTGGATGTAATGAATCTTTTGTCACGTTGATAGTGAAGCATGGATAAAATAGAATAAATCTTGCATGTGAGGATGACATCACATGTAACGCTCCAAACGAATCCCATTTCCCTATGCAGTCTCTCTCACCTCCCTGTCCTTCGCAATCAACATGACAAAGGATGCATTACATCCAATATAAAAACTGCAGCGATGCATTATATATATATATATATATATATATATATATATATATATATATATATATATATATATATATATATATATATATATATATATATATATATATATATATATATATACATATATATATATACAGTCCACCCTCTGTTTTCGACCATAATCCGTTCCAGAAGGCTCTCAAATGGAGCAAATCTACTTTTTTGAGCTAGTTTTACATTATTTTCAGACATAAAGAGTATATTAAGAGAGCACGTAATATACAAAGTACACAGAATTTCTCATAAATACACTATTAACGGAATAGACTAGGCTGAGTAATGTATTGCTGTATCTGTAGCAACTCATACCACTGCCTCGTTTAGTCAGATTTTTGTGTAAAATTAAAAAGTGTAAAAATAAATTGTTTGTTTTATTCTAGTAAAAGATATCCTATCAAAGATCGTATAAAAAAGAAACATATAAAAAACATTTTTTATTCTCACCAATTGTAACAAATATAAAAAAAAATTAACGTATCAAGGCTAAGGTAAGAGTTAACAAAATCTTTGGAAAGAAAGTAAAGAAGTTCCAATGAAAAATATCCTATCAAAGATCGTGTGAAAAAAAATCACGAAAATTTTTTATCTTTTCCAATTATAACACACATAAAAAAAAAATAGCAGTTTTAAATGCATTGATATTTTTACCTTTGTGGTGATTTGTAGATGGCATAATGAACATGGTTGTCGGAGGAAAGGAGAGGGAGGGAAGAAGCTTATTGCTTAAAAGGAGAATCTCCTTCCATAAAAACATTGGGTAACTTGGCTGTGGTTGATGTCTCTCTAGCAAATCTCTTTGGTTGGGAATACTCTGCCATAGGGTGTTCTTTCCTTTTTGTAAAGAACTTATCTAGTGCAATTTGTTTCTGCCTTCTTTAAAAATATTTACGAAAGTGGTTAATGACAAGTTCGTTTGAAGCAAGCACAGCTCTGCTGGTTCCGGTCTTATCTGGGTAATACAGTTCCACAAAGTTCTGGAGTTCATTCCATTTGGCACACATATCTTTGATAACAGCAGTTGGGGCATCCTTCCTTCCCTCATCCTCATCGGAAGACATCTCCTCCTCCAGCGTCTGCTTCTGCTCCTCCTGAAGGTGCAGGAGTTCTTCTGTGGTGAGCTTGGCACAATGTTCATCCATTAGCTCCTTGACATCATTGCTGTCCATCTCCCAACCGAGATTTTGGGCCATATTAACGATGTCATCATCAGCAGCTGTGCTGGTACTAGCAACATTCTCAAACCCTTCAAACTCGTGCTCGGTGATGCATTCGGGCAACAATTTATACCATGCAGAGTTCATGGTCCTATATGACACTTGGTCCCAGGCTTTGTCGACGATTGTGATCAAGTGGTATATATTGAAATAATTTTTCCAAAAATCTCAAAGGGTTAGCTGAGAGTCATTACTCATCTCGAAGCATCGTTGAAAAAGGAACTTAAGTAGGCACTCTTTGGTGTTGTGTATACTGAATAGTTTCTCCTTTACTTAAACCAAATGTCTGTCACTCACTGTTAAAAAAAAAAAATCAATCTTTGTTAGTCCTGTTTTCCTGAGAGTAAACTAACTAGTTTGGTGTTTCGTTCCTGTCGAATGAATATACCTCTATTAGACTGATGCTAATTAAGCAGTAGACCTAAATGATATTTTTTTTTTCAAACAAATAAATAAGATACTTCCATTAGTATTTTTTTCTTCTAATAAAGACTGCTGAACTTGCAGCCCCCAAGTTCTCTGTTATTTTCCTGAAGCCAGTAAGAAATGGTTTTTTAGCACTTGTTGGAGAATTGGTGATGTAATTCCATCACGTAAATGTGTTTGTTTTCGCTTTAGTCCAATTGATTACAACACAATTTCCATAACTTTCATATGATTTAAAGCTTCTGAATGCCTTTTGGTAAAATGTATGAAGGTAATCATCAGTTTCCTAGTTTGTATTTGGCTTTTGTAAAGGCCTTGGAACATATGAATCCCTTCTAATAATCCCAATACTATAAAAGAAGATCTTTTGATTACAGTTAGAAGTTCGTATGACTGACCTTAATTCAAGTGCAACCTTTGACAGTGTCTATCATGAGGACCTTGTTTTCCAACTCAAACAGTTGCAATGGCCTTTCTTATCATTATTGATTTTTTGTAGTCATAGCCTCCAAAAAGTTGTTGATGGTTACTATACTTGGTATAGGAATGTGATATCTGGTGTTTGTCAACATATTATTATTATTATTATTATTATTATTATTATTATTATTATTATTATTATTTTTATTATTATTATTATTATTATTATTATTTGTTAAGTTGCAACCCTAGTTGGAAAAGCAGGATCCTATAAGACCAGGGGCCGAAACCAGAAAAATATCCCAGTGAGGAAAGGAAACAAGGAATAAATAGAATAGTTTAAAAACGGGAGCAACATTAAAATGAAAATTTCCTATATAAATTATGAAAAGAAAACCTTAACAAAACAAAAAGCGAAATTAGATAGAATAGTGTGCCCGAGTGTACCCTCAAGCAACCCAAGTCAGTGGAAGATCATAGTACAGAGGCTATGGCACTAAACATGACTAGACAACCATGTATTGATTTTGTAGTGTCCTCCTCCTAAAAGAGCTGCTTACCATGGCTAAAGAGTCTCTTCTACTTTTACTAAGAGGAGAGTAGCCTCTGAACAATCACAGTGCAGTCGTTAACCCCTTGGGTGAAAAAGTATTGTTTGGTAATTTCAATGTTGTCAGGTGTATAAGGACAAATTCAAATTCAAATTCAAAAAAGTTTATTGACATATAGATATATCAAATGGGATGTATTAGCAAGGTAATGCATCCACAACAAAACTTATTAAAATGCTCTTTTATCTATTCCAGTAAAACCTAGGAAACTTGTTAACAATTTTTTTTTTTTTTATTCTGCGATATTATTATTTAAGACAAAGTAAACTTGCTCAGTAACAGTATTAATAGAAACATTTCTAAATTCCCTTAGTTTATCACATTCTAACATATAGTGATGCAGCGTATGCGAGTATGCTTCACCACACAATCTACAGGGTATACCATCACCATCAATATATTGCCAACAATAATTATACCCCAACCTCATTCTCATAACAAAAGTATCAACTTTAGAAAGGACCTTGCCGTATGTAACATTAGTATTTTCAGTAACAAGCAAATAATGCCTCATACTGACGCTGCCCTCTTCCAAGATCTTTAAAGCCTTTTCTGTTCCCCAAACCTCTCGTCTTATTTTCATTCCTCATTTTATTCTATTAAGGCTCATAGAGGTTTCTATGTCAATGTCAGGCTTTCTTGTGGCCTCCTTGACCAGATTGTCGGCAACTTCATTTAATGAAATACCTATATGAGACAGAACCCAATAGAACTTTACAGTTATTCCTTTCTCTTGAAGCCGACAAACCAACCCTTTACAAAGAACAACCACCTCGGTATTAGTGGGTGTTTTGCTAATGAAGGCTAACAAAGCACTCTGGGAATCAGCGAATAAAAATATATCCTTTGTTTTATCAACTACCATTTTGAGACCCTCATTTTCATAATATTCACGAACCATCACACCACAACCAGCTTTATTACCATTCACAGAGCCATCACAATATATATGAATGGTATTACACTTGGGTAATATGTTAAATTTACTAAGAAAGTATTGTCTTAACACATATTTATTACATTCGCTCTTTTTATAGTTCAACTTGCTTATACATATATTTAACCTACAACATAACCATGGTTTTGGACACATTACTCTTTCTAATTGAACAAAAATTTAACAACGTCATGTTTTAACAATATTCTATATAGTTTTCTCAGATGAACATTAGGTTTATTCGAGATTCTACGGTTACCAGACATCATATCAATAGCCATTTTTAAAAACTCTTCACCCCTCCTTATACTTCGGACAACCGCTGCACAGACTATTTCTTGAACTCTTTCAGAGATACTTGGAAGGTTCAACTCCATTCTCATGATCTCTGTGCGCGTGCTCATGGAACAACCTAGTATTAGGCGCATTGTTTGATTTTGTATTTTTTCTAACTTCTTTATTTCTCTCTCCGGATAGCAGATTAGCACTGGGGCTGGATAATCAATAACCGAACGAACTTTGCTTATGTACATCATTCGCAATACAGGTATACCGGCACCATTGCCTCGGTTAGCAAATACCTGCAAAGGTTTTAATCTTCCCAGACAAATATTTCTAACATAATTTACTTTATCCATACTTTTGTGAAAGCCAATATACATACCAAGATATTTATAAGTTCCTACCTTTTCCAGCTGCCACCCATTAAAGGATATCTTTTTCAATTGGAGAATGTGACTGAATTTTACTTTTATTCTCATTAAGAACTAATCCCATGTGCAATCATATATTATGTAGTTCAGCTAAAGCCTCTTTCAAACCTAACTCATTTGTGCACTGGATCATTTTGTCATCAGCGTAAATTACAACCTATGTGCCATTAGGAAAAGAATACCTTGCAATACGATCCATTAATACATTAAACAGAGTTGGGCGTACCCAATTCCATACCCATTTCTTCAGATTCATGCCCTTGAATCCAAACCTTAGCCCTTCTTTCACTTAATACCCTTATTTACAAGCTCTCCGAGTATTACATCTTTATTTGCCCTGTCAAATGCTCCTTTGAGATCAATGAATCCCCCGCATTTTACACTGCTATTGCACAGCACTCTTAAAACACAACCTGTTGTACATTTTCCTTTAATAAAACCACATAGATTTTGAGAGAATTGATCACCAATAACAAATAGTAATCTATTAAGAATCATTCTTTCCATTAATTTGCATATGCAAGATGTTAATGATATAGGTCGATATTCTCCATTACTCTTAGGTACAGGTACAAGCAATGCCAGTTTCCATTTAATGGGTAATTTGCCACTTTCAAAATAAAGATTGATCAAACCGAGTAGTGGGTTATCTTCCATCATTATAAGACAATTAATTATATCGTATGTTACCTCATCTTCCCCAGGAGCAGTCAACCCACCCTTTTTAATTCCCAACAACAATTCATCTTTCGTAAAGGGCAAAGTAGTCCCATCCACCATATCTATTTGCATTTTTACTAACTGTCGTCTCTCTGAACGACGGATACGTAAACTAGCCTGAACATTGTTTGGTAAATTACTAAAGCTGGAGGCAGCTGCCCATTTCTTCATTAGCTCATTTGCCATTCTTCTTGGGTCATGATGTGCAATATTTTTCCTTCTGACCCCTCTTACTTTATTTACAGCATTCCATACACCACTTATGAACTTCATAAAAGATACCTCCTCTAAAAACTGGTCCCAGTATTTTCCTCTTACTTTTTTTTCGTATTTCAGAAGTACCTTCTGCAATTTGTATCATCGTCTCTCTACTATTTACATCATTAGGATTCATATTCCATTTCCTTTGTGCTTTCCTTAAAAGATTGTTCCAACCCTTTATTATTTTGTCATCAGAATACTTTGCTTTTTTTAAAATTAATGATGGGACAGTTCTCCTTGTTCGCCTTCTCGTGCAATATAGAGTCTATTACTTCAAGCAAATCGTCCAAAAACACATTCTCATCATTTCCATGTCCATTCACATATTTGTAGTCCTTATACCACTCGGCAACCTTAGTCCTAAATATAACCTTCTCATCATTCTTGATACTTAATCTTTTTCTTTTGTGACTGTAAGTTGTCTTTTGTATATCTAGACTCACCTCTAAAGCAAAATGATCACTTACTAGGTTAGCAACAACTGAAGCCAAAGCTTTATACTCGGACATATCAAATAGCAGGGCGTAGTCAATTCTCCCACCTCTCACATGAGTGGGGTCTTTATTCCCCAAAACACAAATGTGATCAAAAGAATTAACCATACTGTTCATGACAAACTGATTTTTATTTGAACCACTATTATTTTCAAAATTTGTATGCCGAGCATTAAGATCACCCAGTAGTAAACACTTTTCTTCAAAAATACACGCAGGAAAACTTTCAACATTCAGCATATCACTATGAACATACACATTAATAATATATAGATAACAATCATTAACATACAATTTCAAGGAAACAAACTCTGTGCCATTAATCATAACAGACTCGCATAAAATAGCAGGAATGCTGTCCTTGATAAAAGTGGTTAACCCCCTGGTGTTGTTCTCTAAGCTTGCAGGTAATTCAAATCTTTGATATCCTGACAACTGAAAGCCAGCACCATTTACCCCTACTTCCTGCAAAGCAACTACATCAGGATTGAAAGACAAAACGTGTGCATGAATATCAGTTGCCCTTTTACTTAGACTATTTAAATTCCATGATAAACATTTAAGTCTAGAAACATCCATTACGACTTATATTTATTTGTTCCCTAAAAGATTTTGCTTTAGTAATTACGTTAATCCGAAGCTCTTTATTTGGCTCTTCCATATATTTCAAAACAGCATCCAGCAATAGGGCCACATTATTAACCTGATTTCTGTATGAATCCTCTTTCCCTGCTTGACAATCATCCTTTGACATGTGTTTCCTGTCAATAACTACATCAGCAGCGTGGAACTCAACCTCACTGTAACCCAAGCGGCGATTATCTTTAGCAGGTGTACTTCTCACACCCTGGTCAATCTTGGAAAATATACCTTTCACCTTGCTGATCTATTGATCTGACCTTGCATTGTTAAAATTATCTTCTTTTGTTCATTTACTTCCGATGGAAGATCGCTTATTGCATTATTATGTTCTTTACTCCTGCGTTCCCATACATTAACAACTGGAGCTGCTGGACTATTTGAGTCTAAACAATTCTCAGGTATCTTCGTTGAAGAGCTTAATACCTTTGCTACTCCAAATGATGGTTTTCTCTTGCATAACCATGAATTTGCCTTATGCTCTTCTCCACAATTGCAACACTTAGGAATAATCTGAACCTGAAATCATTTTGACACTTATATGCTAAATGCCCCCACTTACTACATTTATAGCACATGGTCGGAGGCTCATTAAACACAGATACCCTTCTATAGCCAATACAAAAAACAAAAATCTTATCTGGAACTTCACCTCTAATTAGTGCTATCGCCTGAGGTTTAGAACACACCTCACCCCCTTGCTTAACTTCTCTACGCTTAGCCCACACAATTCGATCATCATGTGATATAAGCTCAAGATCCAAACACAATGGAACGCCAAAAATAATAATTTTGGTTAATTTTCCTTCCTCCTTAGGTTTTTCCAAAACAATCCCATCAAACCCAGCAGCAGTTAAATACTTCACAGCCTTCTCATCTTTAACAGTTACGAATTCACTATATTTACCTTCCTTGAACAACACTTCAAACTCAGGGTGATTCTTGTATAGTTTAAATGCCCACTGCAGTTTGTTATCATAATTAATCTCAAGTAAACGTGGAAAATACAATCGCTTCCTTCGAGTAACATTATTCAGGCTCGCTGGATCTTCATCAACCTCATCTAAAGAGACATCGCTATTTTGCAATAAAAGTTCACTTTCACTCACCCTTTTCCTCTTGTTGACCAAACCAGGGGCATTACTTTTCGTGCAAATAATTGTTGAAGGTCCTTGTTCTTCGACTCCTCGTGAACTTTCCTTGTTTTTCCTCTTCTTTTTCTTCTTTGACATCCTTAAAGGCTCCTTCATATGATCAGATTCACTATTCGACAAAGCTAAATCCTCCCGCACAACGGCTTCATCCACAATTATCTCTTCATCCGAAATTATACCAGTTGTTCAATGACATGGAATTCGTAAACCAGATTTTAAGATAGTTAGATTCAGCGTTATCTGAGTATTGGAACCAAGGGAGCAGTAGTGGAGCACGTCCAACTAGTACAGAGACAACAGGCCGCCTGTGCGACAACAGGTCTAACACCGATGACTGCTCTCAGACGACTAGAGTGTATAAGGACAGAAGAGAATCTGTAAAGAATAGGGCAGACTATTCGGTGTATGTGTAGGCAAAGGGAAAATGAGCCGTAACCAGAGAGAATGATCAAATGAATAACTGTGTGGCCAGTCAAAGGACCCAATAACTCTATAGCGGTAGTATGTCAACGGGTGACTGGTGCCCTTTTCATAGTATATAAACATGATAAGTGGTTCGGCCTAGAATACAATCTCGTTGCATATGTAGATAATGCTAATATCTTTGTTTCAATTTCCTCCTCTGAATATGTAGACTTAGCTAAAACTAGTTCGTGGTTCAAATTATGGTACATGAAGTTGAACCATAATAAAACTCAAAATATGACTATTAGTAGGTTGAATGCAGTGGCTTCTGAACAT
>NC_090737.1:575602-580602 GCF_036898095.1 Palaemon carinicauda
GTTTTCATGTTCTAGAAACTCAATTTCCTTATTTTGATTACTAATTTTATGACGATTTAAAATCCCTAAGCCTAAACTTGCAACAGATCCAAAGATGTTTAGTGCAGCAAAAATAAACGTGTCACATCTTTCAAGGTTAGTGTGTCTTAATGTCCACATCAGAAGGTCACGAGCCAAAGATTCTGCCTTGTATGTCTTATTTTGCAAGTCTTGCGATAGCATTTCTGCCACTCTTAGTGTCGGTGCAAGCGAACTCTCTCATTTAAAGAAGCAGAAAACCTTGAAATGTCGCTCTTTAATCTAGTGACGTCATTCTGTGGGAGAAAAGTTGCTTGCATGTGTACTTCTATAATTATATTGCTTGTAGTAATAAAAACGTTTTTTGTTTTCTCCACTATAGTGCCATATTTAAGATCTATACTTTTAGTTTTTGGGCTCTTCCCCCATGAGAAAAATGTCTGAGCGAAAATATCACTCCTAACAATAAAAACTTCATCTTAGAAACCTGCCTTGAGAAAAATATATGTAATTACTCCTGTGTTAAGAAGAAAAAAAATGTTAACATACAAATATCATAAAAGTTTCATATATATAAAAAAAACTCCCTCACTTCCTTCTCTCATATTTTAATTTCTTATGTGAGCCAATGGTACAATTATCTCATCAGTAGGTTGAGATACGTTTTGAACTCTAAATCTATTGGCCGTTAATGTTTCCAAAATGTTGAATGGGCCTTCAAACTTAGGTCTTAGTTCGTAATTGAGTCCTTTATGTACATTTACCTGTATGTATACATTATCACCCACGGTATATGTTTCAGTTGGCTTCGCTATTTTATCATGATTCCTTTTCATTATGATTTGTGATTCTTCTAAATTCTTTCGAAGGATATCAAAACAACTTTTGCTTGCCTTTGTACATTCCTTTAAAGGGTTTGATAAATTAGTTGTAGGCATTAATATATGGAAAGGCGTTCTAACTGGGGTACCATACAATGCCTTGTGCGGCGACATTTTAATTGATACATGATATGAGGGATTCAGAGTACTTAGTACCGCAGGTATTGCAATATCCCAGTTGGGGTCTGATCGCCCTAGTGTTACTCTTAATATGTTTAAAACCTTCCTATTCGCTCTTTCCACTAGCCCATTCGACTCTGGGTGATAGATCAAAGTATTGATTTTCTTTATTCTATGGAATTCACACGAGTTAGGGAAATGATTGTTAAATTCTCCATCCAAGTCTGAGATTATCATGTGTGGAATTCCATGTAACACTCGTAAAACTTCCTAGCGCATTCAATCGCAGTTTTAGTTTTAAGCGCTATCAGTTCTGTATATCGAGTCAAAGCATCTACAATTACTAAGAGGGGCTTATTTCTCCTGTCCGACTCGTAAAATCCTGTTAATAAATCTAAATGTATTCTTTCAAGTGGTTGATTGGGCACGGGATAGGCCACTAGGCTGACAGGTGTTTTCGCGTGCCCTTTGTTTTCTTGAAAAGTGCGACAATTAGCTTTGTGTATTTTTATATCTGAAAGCATCGTATGCCAATAAAACAATGATTTGGCTTTCTGTGACATTATGGAGAACCCCAGGTGTTGATGCAATGGATTTACATGAAACCAATTTAGGACAGTGGATATAAGTAAGATTGGTACCACTACCTGGTCGTTAGTCACATGTGGTGTACTGCGGGTTTTCCTTGTCTCTTATGTACGCAGAATATTGTCCTTGATTTTATAATTCTGCTGCCTATACTTTATATATTCCATTTCCTTAGGACATCCTCTCAAAGCATTAATGATTTTTTCTAATTTCTGATCTTTTCTTTGCTCAGCCTGTAATTATTCATTGCTCAAGGCCAGATCTTCCTGATCAGATACAGTTTTAACAATAGGCATGGATGTTGATATATTTAATAATTCAGCTAATAGCTCTGTACAAGATGACACAGGGTTGCGTGATAATGCATCAGCAATGATATTTGTATTCCCTGGTAAATATCCGGTTCCCGCACCAAAGTCTTGGATGATCAAATGCCACTGAGTTCGTTTGGGACTGTGACTAAAGACTTTAAAGAAGTCGGTTAGGGGTTTATGATCAGTCAGAACCTTGACGGGATAACTATATTATGAACTTAAAATGTACTAGCGAATTAACAATAGCTAGCCCTTCCCTGTCTATTACTGCAAACTTACTTTCGGAAGTTCTCAGTTTTAGTGAATAAAAAGCTATTTTGAAAAACTGTTTGTCATATTGCTGAAGCAATACCCCACCTACTCCTAGGTCTGAGGCATAGGTTGCAGTGAAGAATTCCTTACCGAAGTCAGGAAATTTTAAGATAGGAGAACTACACAGTTCATATTTCAAGGTATTAAACGCCTGTTAATGGTGCTCAGACCATATGAAATCTACGCCCTTCTTCGTAAGATCAGTTAGGGTAGCGGCTATTATTGAATAATTGGGTATAAAACGCCTGTAATATCCACTGCACCCCAGAAATATCTGTGTTCCCTTGATATTAATAGGTGTCGGAGAGTTACGGATAGCCGACACCTTATCGTGGACTACTTTAAGACCTTGGCTAGACACCGTAAAACCTAAATAGACTAATTCTGTCTTGAAAAAATTCAAACTTATTAATCTTTACCCTTAAGTTATGCTGTCTTAGTCTCTGTAGTAGTGGTTCCAGTTTATGTAATTGTTCTTCTAAAGTATTAGAAAAGATTACAAGGTCGTCCATATAGGCATGCAAGAAATCCCCTAGTAAGTCTCCAAACAATATGTTAATCATTCTAGTAAATGTTATGGGAGCACAACGCAAACCAAAAGGCATACGGAAAAATTCATAATCTCCCCTGGCTGTGCTGAAGGCAGTGTATGGGATACTATCTTCTTTTAATGATATCTGGTGAAAGCCTTTAAGTAAGTCCAAACTGGTAAAATATTTATTCTGACCTAACAAAGATAAAATATCGTCAGTACAAGGCACTGAGAATTGACTAGGGATGGTTTTCTTATTTAGGCGACGGAAATCTACGCAGATACGCCATGTTCGATATTTTTTCGGTAAAGCTATTAATAGAAAATTATAAGGGCTGTTTGATTTCCTAATGACTCCTTTTTCTAGCATTTTACCTACTTCATCATTTATCTCATTCCGGAATTTCATAGGGAGTCTGTACGAGGGTACATAGATAATTTTCCGCTTGTCTTTTAACCTTACTTGATGTTCGATAACATCTGTTATTCCTAAAGATCCATCCGTAGTGGAAAAAACATCATGATGTTCAGATTAAAGTTCAAAAAAATTCTGCTGAATTTCTTCTTCTTGAATGTTTTTATTGATTTTATTTTTAATAGACTACAAAAGGGATTCATCCGCAACTGATTGAGTGTGATTGATTACAGCGACGGTAAGAATACGATGTTTATAAACTTCTACATCCTAGATATGTTGATATTTGTGGATTACTGAAGTGGTATTTAAAGGATTACAGACTTCAATATTACATTGTTGTTTTGAGCCGACTGTATAAATAGCTTATGTGACGGACAATCCGTTAGTTTTCAAAGTGTCGGAAATGATTAATATTTCAGATCCTGGCAATGTTTCCTTTACTCACACTATTATATTCGAAGTTACGTTCGGCTCGATAGATTGCGTGCAAGATGATATTACAGCTGAACGAGAATTTTGTTGGGTCGCGTATATTAGTTTTTTATTAATGAGACAAGTGACTGGTTCTTCAACGTACGTTACTGTTTTATTTGTCTTCTCCTCTTTATCCAAAATTAATTTTAAGGTATTAGAAGACATATAGAATTTTCCTTTGATATACACGCCGTGTTTGGCAGGGGCTAAGATAACGTTTTGATTGCCCATAGATGGGTATCCTATAATTACAGCTGGATACATATAGATGTTTTGTACAACGACAAAGGTATCGGCAGACGTGCACTTACCGACCATGTGCTGAACATGAGTTACGCCTATTACATTTAATTCATTATTTCCTATACCCGAGAGCCTTACTCCGGACTTCTCTATAGGGAAGCTCGAAAATAACAATTGATGAGTCCTCAAATCCATGATATTACGTGGACTACCAGAGTCAAAAAATAATATAAAGAATCGGTGCTCTAAAATTATAGCACATAATGTTAATCGTAACTCCTTTTGGCTTATTATTATGTGAATTTGTTGTAAATCTACAAGAGTTTCCACTGATTTATTTGATTCGGCTATGTGTTTCATAGGAAAATCTATTGCCTCACAATTATTTGATAAAACATTAAATGGATTATTTGATACTACTGATGTTGATACAAATGACCCAACATCACTCTCTTCCCCATTGGAGTTAATTATGTGGTATTTGCTTTGCTCTGCACATTCTGAAAATTAGTCTGACCTTGCGAGTTCTGGCTAGACAGCCCAGGATCACAGTTATGTGAAGCACTATTTGTTTGATTTTGATTTTGAACTGCATTGAAGATTGGCTGTCCCTTTTTATTGAACTGAGGATTTTTCTTTTTATTTCCATAGAGAATTGACTGTGGAATTGACTGCGTGTTTTTAGGATTCTGTTGTTGATTACGCGAGTAGCATTGACTATATGAATGAGTATAAGTATTATGTATCAAACAGAACCTTGACATTTGCAATTATAACACGTCATTCCTGTGACTTGATTATTATTAACTACGTTTACATGTTGTGGCTTAGTTTAATTTTTTGCAAAAACTTGTGTAAACAAGGGATCAAGATTAGTATACTTAGACATATGTTTCTTTATCTGTTTATATATATCTAATTCTGTACTTTCGGATGATAACTTTTTATCAAAACCCCACACTAAAACTTCTGACAACATAAGTGTCATGCAAGTTAAATACATTAATCGTAAGAAATATTTCACGGCGATGTTATCTCCAGTAACCCATGAGGAATTACCTAAAATGTCCTGATATTCGTTAAGCCTATCAGCAATGAGA
>NC_090737.1:588102-593102 GCF_036898095.1 Palaemon carinicauda
TATTCTTCAGTATAACATATATAGTAAGAAGAAAACTATGGTAAGGGTTTTGGTACAGCACTGTGTCTTCTAACACTATTGTGCTTTCCTGCACATCCCTTTGCTGTTGCCCTACAGATAGGAAAGAGAGTTCTTTCCTGTCTATTATCCAGGATTTTAAAATCATTGCTTAGGTGTGAGCTCCACCTGTTTCCTCTGGAAACCTTGCATTGGTTATCTCTAGAAGAGATTAACCATTTGATTTTATTATCTGGAAGGATGCATCAATGGGTTGTGAGGGAAACACAAGTGTGTGTCTTTCCTTTTTGAATTGTTATGCTATACTATGCATATCCAGTGATACATAGTTCACTTGATACTCATGGAAATTTCTTCTCTTTACAGAAGGACACTCCGAAGTGCGGAAGTGCTTTCTGCAACGTCCGCAGCAAGAACCTCTGCGGACATGAGTTTTGTAGGAGACACGCAACATACGCTGTCTCCAAGGATGATCTCCGGTATTGGGACCCTCAGGTATGTACTGTGTGCACTAACCTGATTACTGAAACCTTTGATGGAGGAATCAAGGGATATAGCTAGGAAGAAGATTCGTACCTGGGTAAGGGGCTTCCAAAAGAACACTTCTGGCCCTTATCTTCCAAGTGAGAAGATGAGGGCGTATCTTTTCCCTAAGGCATCAGCTGATGCAGTGATTCCCCAGCCTCAAGAGGAGATCCCCTAAGTTCAGATCCAGGTGGATGCTGTAGTCGCGGTCGCGATGCAAGACATCCAGTTAGATGACAGGATGTCTGATGTGGACGAGTGTCTGGAAGAAGACCTCCTGGCAGAAGCCCAGGATGAAGTTCAAGCCCCAGACGTTGTAAAGGTAGACGTCGACGAGGTGTCGGCTACTCCGGTTCAGATTCCGGAGCCTATTCCCTCAACATTGTCCGGTCTCCCAGTAGAGCTGGGACAGGCCCTCTCTTCTATTGTTGGAATGATCCAACAAATGCAGAAGGAGAATCAGGAGAAGGCAGCTGCAATGGAACTGCGAATGCAGTGCCTTGCAGAATCACATGGGCCCCAGAAAAAGCTCAATGTGAAAGACCTTCCCTTGTGCTCAGATGCTAACCCATGGAGGTATGCTGAGCACATGCCGATGACGACTGGAAAGAACGTCATCTCGGATAAGCTGGGCTCAGTTCCCCTGGAGGAGGTGGAATTCTGGCCCAGCAAGGCATCATATCCGGACTGTTATGTCCAGCTGAGGAAGGTACCAGCTTCAAAGGAGGAGACAGAGCCAAAGGAGGTCATAGTGATGGACCATGCTAAGGCTCAAGCTCTACTCTCATCCTCAATGAAAGAGAGGGGCTTCTCTAACTCAAAGGTAGCCGCATTGAACAGGAAGCTCCCTTCCTTTGTGTCCTCGCCTACTAGAGCCTTCCCCTTTTTATAGAAAGGGTTTCTGGCTGTACTAAAAGCAGTCGAGGCCGGCAAGCCTTGCCCCTCCCTAGAGGAGTGTAAACCCTTGTCGCTGGCCCTGCCTATAGACCACAAAGACTGGAAGGACGTCCATCTTACGTTCTCAGTTGGAAAGTTGGAGGCTGATATTGCCGGATGTCAGTTCGGCGAGGACCTCCCTAAGCTGTCTGACTTTCTTTTGCGAAGAGAGTTCGTTACAAAAGAAAGACTGACTGCCTCAATGTCGCTTCAGACTACTCTCGAGACGATGGCAAGTGACCCCAAGGTCCATGAAATGTTCATGGTAGTGGCCAAGACTCATCTGGCCACAGTGACGAAGGACCTTTATGGCTTCGTCAAGGCAAGGAGAGCTTGTAGGGAGTTCGTGTCTACCTCGGCTACGGTGAGGCACGAGCCAAGGAAACTAATCCCCTCCAACATTTGGGGAAAAGACCTTTTCCCTACCGACTTGGTCAAAGAAGTTGTTGATAAGGCCGCCTTGGAGAATAGAAACCTTCTCCAGAAGTGGGGCCTGTCTATCAAAAGAAAGTCTTCCCCGGATGAGGGTCCTCAACCAAAGAGGAAGACTATGAGGACTAGGCTACCGTCTCGGCCAGCCAAGCCTGTTAGACAGCAAAAGCAACTGCAATTGCCATTGCCCCCAGTGTCCCAGATCGTGGCACAAACTCCGACCACTTTTCAGTGGGTACCCCAGGCCGTGTCGACACAGTCCACGGCATTCACCCCAGCGTTCGAAGGGCAGTCTACTTCCTTTCGAGCAAAGCCTAGAGGAGCAGCCAGAGGCTCGTCTAGACGCCCCTCAAGGGGAAGGGGATTCAGGGGTGGTCGTGGTCAGGAAGGCAAGACCTCAGGACGGCAGTCCAAGTGAGGTGATACCGGTAGGAGGGAGACTTCTGAAATTTCGGGATCGGTGGACCTTCGATCCCTGGGCCCACAGCCTACTCAAGAATGGACTGGGCGGGAGCTGGTACAGCACTCCACCCCTCTGCCTTCGGTTTTTCCAGCACTCCACCCCCGTTATGGAGGAGTACGTTCAAGAACTGTTGGAGAAAAAAGGTGATCCGAAGGGTGAAGCCCATCAATTTCTAAGGGAGGCTGTTTTGTGTTTCCAAGAAAGACTCGGAAAAGCTCAGAGTCATTCTGGACTTGTCGCCACTCTACAAGTTCATAGTGAATTGCAAATTCAAAATGCTAACACTACAACACATAAGGACCTTACTGTCCAAGAGAGCATATTCCGTCTCTATAGACTTGTCAGACGCCTATTGGCACATTCCAATTGGCCATCGACTCTCCCCCTACCTAGGGTTCAGGCTACAACGAAGACTATACGCCTTCGGAGTCATGCCATTCGGGCTAAACATAGCCCCAAGGATTTTTACGAAGCTTGCGAGCGTAGCTCTCAAACAATTACGCCTAAAGGGAATTCAGGTAGTAGCCTACCTGAACGACTGGTTGGTGTGGGCAGCATCCGAGACAGAATGCTTGCAAGCTTCTAGTCAAGTGATCCAGTTCCTAGAGTACCTAGGCTTCAAGATCAACAGAAAAAAGTCTCGACTTTCTCCATCTCAAAAGTTCCAGTGGCTGGGAATCCACTGGGACCTTTTGTCACACCGTTTCTCCATCCGGCGAAGAAAAGGAAGGAGATAGCGGGTTCTGTCAAGAGACTTCTAGATTCCGAAAGGATATCAAGACGCGATCAGGAGAGGGTACTGCGCTCTCTCCAGTTTGCTTCGGTGACAGACCCAGTGCTAAGAGCACAGCTAAAGGATGCAATCGGAGTTTGGAGAAGTTATGCATCAAACGCGCGAAGAGATCTGAGAAGACCAGCCGCTTCGGCTAAGTACTCTTCTCAGGCCTTAGTCCCAAGCCAGACATCTAAAGAAGTCGGTTCTTCTTCAGCCACCTCCCCCGTCGGTGACAATTCACTCAGACGCCTCGAAGGAGGGATGGGGAGGTCACTCTCATCGGAAAAAAGTCCAGGGGACTTGGTCCAAGCTATTCAAGACCTTTCACATAAAACTTTCTAGAAGCTAGGGCAGTGCTCCTTACCTTAAAGAAAGTCTCCCCGCGTCACTTGATCCACATAAGGTTGGTGATGGACAGCGAGGTAGTTGTGAGATACTTGAATCGACAAGGATCGAGGTCACCACCTTTCAACCAGGTGATGTTGGCTATCTTCCGATTGGCGGAAAAGAAAAAATGGTACCTGTCGGCAGTTCACCTTCAAGGAGTCCGCAATGTGACAGCGGACGCTCTATCTAGGTTCACACCGATAGAGTCGGAATGGTCCTTAGACGCAGGATCATTCTCCTTCAATCTGAATCAGTCCCAGAACTGCAGATAGACCTCTTTGCGACGAAAGACAACAAGAAGTTGCCCCTGTACGTGCCCCGTACGAGGACCCCTTAGCGGAAGCAGTGGACGCGATGTCCCTCGACTGGAACAGATGGTCAAAGATTTATCTGTTCCCTCTTCACAACCTTCTGTTGAGGGTCCTCAACAAACTGAGATCCTTCAAGGGGTAGCAGCAATAGTGGCCCACAAGTTGCCGAACAGCGTGTGGTTCCTCCTGGCATTGGAACTGTAGCTGAATTTTGTACCGCTACCAGATCCAGTTCTGACCCAGCGAGTCCAGAAGTCAACTGTCTGTGCTTCATTACAGAAAACCCGGACCCTGCAGCTCATGATTTTCTCTCTCTAGCGGTGAGAAAGCGTTTCGGGATTTCGAAAGCCAGCATAGACTTCCTTGAGGAATATAAGTGCAAATCTACTAGAAGGCAATATGAGTCATCTTGGAGAAAATGGGTGGCCTTTTGTCAAGGCGAAGAATCCGCAGGAGATCTTGACAGACTTCTGCTTATTTTTCTTCTCCACCTCCATGGTCAAGGATTGGCAGCTAACACGATTTCCGCGTGTAAGTCTGCTTTGACAAGACCCATTCTATATGCCTTCCAGGTGGACCTAGGTAACGAGATCTTTAATAAAGTCCCGAAAGCCTGTGCTAGGCTCAGACCTTCAGCACCTCCAAAGCCCGTTTCATGGTCTTTAGACAAGTTCTTCATTTCGCTTCTCTGTTGAGCAATGAAGAGTGTGCGTTAAAGGATTTGACACAAAAAGTTATTTTCCTATTTTGCACTCGCGTCCAGCGCCAGGGTTAGTGAGATTGTAGCCTCTCGAGAGAGGCAGGTTGTGTTCAGTTCCTGGTTGGGGGAGAACTGAACCTGTTTCCGGATCCTACGTTTCTCGCCAAGAATGAGTTACCCACCAACAGGTGGGGTCCCTGGAGAATCTGCCCTCTGAAAGAAGATGCATCTATATGTCCAGTAGAATGCCTAAAGGTCTATCTTCATAGAACTTCAGACTTCAAGGGTGGTCAACTATTCAGGGGAGAAACATTAGGATCAAATTTATCTCTATGAATCAACTCAGAGCGAAAATCACATATTTTATTCGCAGAGCGGATCCTGACAATACACCCGCAGGTCCCGATCTGAGGAAAGTTGCCTCATCCTTAAATTTCTTTAATTGTATGGATT
>NC_090737.1:599218-611718 GCF_036898095.1 Palaemon carinicauda
AAAGGTAAAGTACAGAAGACCGTTGTGAGACCGGCAATGATGTATGGAGGTGGAGACGTGGGCAATGATAATGACTGAAGAGAAGATGGATGTGGCTGAGATGAGAATGTTGAGATGGATGTGTGGGAGGACAAGAAGAGATAAGATACATAATGAGGTAATTGGGGGTATCACAGGAGTTAGAGAGCTATCAGATAAAATCCAAGAAAGTAGACTGAGGTGGTATGGCATGTCATGAGAAGAGATGAACAGTATATTAGGAGGAGAGTAATGGAAATCGAGGTACAGGGAACGAGAAAGAGAGGGACACCAAAGCGAAGGTGGATGAACTGTATCAAGGATGACCCTCGATCAAGGGGATTAATCAGTGATGAGTGTGGGATAGAGGTATATGGAGAAAGCTGACCAGAAACATCGACTCCACATAAAAGTGGGAAAAGATGTAGACAAAGAAAAAGAAGATTCTTTACATATTCTCCTCTCTCCTCATACACCGGACAACAGTGAGATTACTTAAAAAAAAAAAAAATAAAAAATTCACCCAAGGGGTTAACTACTGCACTCTAATTGTTCAGAGGCTACTTTCCTATTGGTAAGGGTAGAAGAGGCTCTTTAGCTATGGTAAGCAGCTATTCTAGCAGAAGGACACTCCAAAATCAAACCAGTGTTTTCTAGCCTTGAGTAGTGCCATAGCCTCTGTACCATGATCTTCCACTGTCTTGGGTTAGAGTTCTCTTTCTTTAGGGTACACTAAGGCCCACTATTTTCTCTAATTTCTCTCTTTCTTGTATTGTTATAACTTTTACAGTTTATAAAGGAAATATTTTATTTTAATGTTGTTGCTATTCTTGAAATATTTAATTTTTTCCTTTTCTCCTTTCCTCACTGAGCTATTTTCCCTGTTGGGGCCGCTTGGCTTTTAGCATCTGCTTTTCCAACTAGGGTTGTAGCTTAGCAAGTAAAATAGATAATATTATTATTAATAATGATAACATTAATATATATATATATATATATATATATATATATATATATATATATATATATATATATATATATATATATATATATATATATATATATATATATATATATGACACGATCATGAAGTAAAGATGGGTGAGGAGTAGTTTATGAATTAATACTGAGTAGAATCTGTTAGGGATTAAAGATGACGAGGAGGACAGCATGGTTAAATGAAGCACAATTAAAAAATATTTTGTAGTGGAAAATGTATTAATAAAATGTCTTGGAAAAGACGATTTAAGCAAAACATCCCTACATCTTTGAGACAGTAGTGGATATATATAAATATATGTATATACATATATATATATATATATATATATATATATATATATATATATATATATATATATATATATATATATATATATATATATATATATATATATATATATATATATATATATATATATATATATATATATAATCATTCCCAGAATGCCTGCTCACGCAGAGAAATAAGGATATATTTATATTATACCCTATGTGTATTAGACCTAAAACGAGAATAGGAAAATTGAGTTTAAAACCTTTTATAAATTGATATGAAGCTAAATTTTAAAGTTACTTTAATCTTCAATGACAACATCCATTTCCTTTTAGGAGTTGGTGTGTGCGGAACAAAGCCGGAATAACACAATTTTGGTCTTTGAACCGTCAAAAGATTCTTACTCACATCTTAGCTATTTAGAATCATGGGCTATCGGAGAGGTTCTTACTTTGGTCTTTCCAGTAGAGTACTTCAAATAGACTTTTATTTCAAGATCCAAAGCGACTCAAGTAAATTGGAAAGGTAAGTTGCGTCTTTCTTGGGAATGGAAGTATTATGGCATCTTTAAAATTCGAGGACTTACTTTCTTTTATTTTCAGACATATATCTAGTTTTTGCAACAATGATTTGTAAACGCAGTCTAGAGAGAGAGAGAGAGAGGAGAGAGAGAGAGAGAGAGAGAGAGAGAGAGAGAGAGAGAGAGAGAGAGAAGTATATATAAGAAGGAAACATAAGATAAAAAGTTTAAGATAATAAAGAGATAGAGCTACAAACATATACTACGTAATGATACCATTTTCCTTTCATCTTTTTTAATCATCAAGATGTTTTTCATGACATTATATCTCAAATTTAAAAATAAGATAATCTTTCTCCGTCATATTATTTACTTTAGCTACTGATTTTATGATGAATCCGGTGCAGGAAACTTAATAAATATTAGTTATTATACGTGGAACACTCACTGCAACATGTTAAACCCCACACCTCACCACTATACATAATTGTGTTCCACTTAGTATCTTATTTTGTGGACCGTTTCTTACCAATAATTCAATGTCGACATACATCATATTTTTTTTTTTTTATGGTTTCATATACTCCACATCTCTTAGTATCACTTAATCATATATTCTATATTCCCAACAAATGTCCTTTTCACTGACTGTTTACTGATCCACATCATTGTTTTGTTATACCTTATTTGTGTATATTCTAATTATATTTATACTTATACTAACCTGGATACTTTTCACCATCTCGATTCTTGGTAGCAATTTAGATACAGCCAGCAGAAATACCTTAATCTCTTATTGACTAAGATTCCTCGATATGCTTAGAAGGAAAATATTTTTAAAACTCTTAGCAACTCTTCGTTACTGGGTTATTTATATATACTGTAGTTTCAAGCTTCTTGCACTTCGTTTGAGAATTCACCCTTGCATGTGTAAATATACTGTCACCTGTTTCCCAAATGAAATGAGATACTCATGGTGATGTTTATCGATCAGATTTTTTTTAAGTTGAAAGTTTGTTTGTTTATACGTCTAGGTACTTTGCATCTTATCTTTGGCTATAATGTGCTGCAAAAAGTAGGGTCCTGAATTATGCGAGATTTTGGTCGATCAATGACCTCGTATAAATGGAAAATCGCATATTTCGAAACACACAACTAACAGAAATAATTACATTTGGGCCATGGCAACCAGCAACTTGCCTATTCAAACGTGTTTACCACTCATCTCCAATACTTTCTATATATATACTGTATTGAAAAAAGGTTAAAGTTACAACCAGGATGTGTGTAAACACCGTATGTTTCTCGTTATAACAGGACCCAAAATACAGACAAATTTTAATTTTTGTCTTATATATTGTATGAGACAACTGGTGAATAGCAAAACCATCACTGTATAGAGTAGCTTTTGTTGTATCATTGAAAATCCTAAATTATCAAAATAAAGGAGATTTCCTATCACGAGTTTCCTAAACACACCAAAAAGCACAATGAAAAATGACCACCATTGTTTTGTTTACGTTTATCTCTGATCATAACGAAGAAAACGAATGCATTTACACATCTTTGTATAGGTTAGTTTTACATGATGATTTTGTTATTAGCAATGTTGTTCTACTTAATTTTTTTTTAGAACTTCGAAATAAATGATAAAACGTTTTCATTCATGCTGCCACCTGAAACGGAAACCTTCCATTTGTTTACTGTACGCTCCATCTTCGATCATAATAAACAAATAACGCATTAAACACATATGATCAAAGTGATAACTATTGATATCAAAAGCATTTACTAAACATTATGTTATTACAAATATTTCAATTACCGTATCCATATAAATTCCTAAAATCGTAGCAAAGCAGGAAAACTTTTTTTCATACGTTTATCAACAATAGCAAAGAGCCGCTATTAACAGTATGGTGATTTACGATAATTCTAAACTGTTACGAAAGATAATTGTCCTTCCCATATCCAAAATACTTTTTTTAGCTGCAGTTATAAGTCAACTTGTACCCACATCAATTATGGAACCATTTGGAAAAAAAGGTAAAAGATGAAGAAAGTCCCAGGCTGGTTTTTAAAGTCATCGAACAATTAGGTTACCGCTAGAACGTTCGATATGATAGAGAAGGTGCGAGATTGGAGAAGTAAGGAAAATTGAATCATGCTTGATATTTAATAAAACTGAACTTTGTGAAACATCAAAGATTCCCTTTGTTAGAGAGATAGAGAGAGGTAAGAAATGAGTGGGGTAGCGAAAGGTATCCTAGAGAGAGAGAGAGAGAGAGAGAGAGAGAGAGAGAGGAGAGAGAGAGAGAGAGAGAGAGAGAGAGAGAGAGAGAGAGAGAATGATGGTTTTAAATGTATTAAAAAATAAATATGATAGGTTGAAAGACATTGGTGCTTATGTAATATTAACTGTATAGATGGTTTGAATAAGTTAAGAAATGGTATAAACAATGCTTTGTTATTGTATTCGTACGCTCATATTCTTGAGAGCGAGAGCTAGACATCAGATGATCTGATCACAACCAAAAGTTAAACAAAATTAAGTCGGCAATACTCGATTTATAAAACATTTCCGAAATTTAAAACATAAGTACAAGGTTTTCTTAAAGCATAAATAACTATTTAAATAGTAGCAATTTTCTAGAATAAAGTGAAGTTTTCTAAAAATAGTGGTTTGTTGACGAAATCGGATGTCATATCTTAAGCTACGATTGAAGTGGATTTATATTTCGGTATAATTTTTTATTTTATATTTAAATGACGTTTTAAATAAAACCTAGTTTGGGTTTTTCATCCACAGTATATGTAAGTATTGTAATACACCGGAGAGAGAGAGAGAGAGAGAGAGAGAGAGAGAGAGAGAGAGAGAGAGAGAGAGAGAGAGAGAGAGAGAGAGAATCAGCTGTTGTAATCGAATACCATGTTTTTTTCGTTTCTTGTACCACTTGAAGCGAAGAAATGATCACCCCAACTAATAATAGTCATGTTAATTTCATTCTTAAACTCAGTTTGTAATATGTGAACTAAGATTTTATTCTTTACATACATACAGAGAGAGAGAGAGAGAGAGAGAGAGAGAGAGAGAGAGAGAGAGAGAGAGAGAGAGAGATTTGAGTCTCTCTCTCTCTCTCTCTCTCTCTCTCTCTCTCTCTCTCTCTCTCTCTCTCTCTCTCTCTCTCTCTTGGAGAGAGGATTTTATAATTACATCGTGTACTATACAAAACAAATCATTGTAAGGCAAATCTATACTGTTTAGAAGATGACAAAATATTGCCGACTTGTTACCGAAATTTACGCTATTCACTGCTGATAAACAAACCCAGCTTTCGTGTGAAAACCTTGAATACCCACAGGGAAAACTAAAGCTTTTTTATATTCTATACTGAAAAAAAAATAATGCTTGAATATACCTTCATTACCAATACAATTATAATTATCGAAAGGTTAGAGAAAGGTAAAGATTGCCGATAATATAACCACAATTCTGTTTACATTTTGTCAGCTGGATTCGCATAGTTAAAAGTTGATTTCATTGTTGATATGGAATCTTATCCTTTAAGAGGCTATTTATTATGAAATTATGTTACTAAAATGTAAGATAAATATCGTTTGGTAACAATTATTATCAAGCACTGTATTTAGGGCTACCAATTTACCTAAAAATACAATAGATTTGATATATTTTGTAGTGCTTGACTTGCAGACTTTGAACAGCTTTGCAGAAATATTTTTTTTTTTTTTAAACTACCGACCGTATAAATAGGGAATCGCATAATTCGAACACGCAAAATTCGGGACCCTTCTGTATATGCTATTATTGTGAAGACTTGTATTTAAGTATATTTTAGATATCATTTCAAGTTACGTTTTTTGAAATATTTGTTTTTTTCAATTAAAAAGCAGAAAAAGAACACTGCTCTTATACTTATGTGAGTAATTTCTAGAACTAAGCACGTTAAATATGAGTCGTACACTAAGGAGTAAAGAGAAGATTAACTCTCAATTACTATCACCAAATTCATATACTGAAAACAGAATGTTGCAACTTAACATAAATTTCCGGAGGGACTGTAAAAAGAAAATATGGACTCATTCTTGCTATGCCGTTTATTACAATCTTATGTATTTCTGCTTTTGTTAAAAAAAAAAAAAAAAAAAAAAAAAAAGGCAATGAAGATAGATATACATCGTAGTTCACGCACATTCCCATATCTATCATTTATGACAAAATAAACACGATTTATGGTAAGATAAACTTTTAGAACGAATGCCACTTTTGATTTTTATTATAACTAATGATTTCATTAGACACCAGAGGATGTTTGAAATATAGAAGAAAGCATAAATAGTTGTTAATCGTATTTATGGTTTGTAACTAATGACATAAAAGTTGAATGCATTTTCTTTTGTATTCATCATTGAACAGCATCTTCTATCAATATTTATGTTATGAAAAGTAAAATTGTGGTCATGAAAGCGTGCATCGACAAATACATTATATGATAATGAATTCGATCTCATTAACGGTAATGATGTTACTATGATTGCCATTTATTTTCATGTAGTTTCTTCTCCATTTAGCCAGTATATATATATATATATATATATATATATATATATATATATATATATATATATATATATATATATATATATATATATATATATTATATACATACTATATATATATTTATATAAATACTGTATATATATATATATATATATATATATATATATATATATATATATATATATATATATATATATATATATAGATATATATATATATATATATATATATATATATATATATATATATATATATATATATATATATACATAAATATACATATATATATATATATATATATATATATATATATATATATATATATTTATTTATATATATGTATGTATGTATGTATATACATATATATATACATACATATATATATATATATATATATATATATATATATATATATATATATATATATATATATATATATATTATTATTGTTATTATTATAATTATTATTATCATTGTCATTATTACTTGCTAAGCCACACCCTTAGTTGGAAAAGCTACATACAATAGGCCCAGGTGCCCTAAGAGGAAAAATAGCCCAGTGAGGAAAGGAAAAAAGGGAAAATAAAATATTTTAATAACAGTAACAACATTAAAATAAACATTTTCTATATAATGAATAATAAAAAAAAAAACTTTAACAACACAAGAGGAAAAGAAATGACATAAAATAGTGTGCCCGAGTGTAACCTCAGCCAATTTAACTCTAACCCAAGACAGAGGATTGATTGATTGATTTAAAGTATGGTACAGAGGTTACTGCATTACCAAAGGTTAGAGAACAATGTTTAGATTTTGGAGTGCCCTTCTCCTAGAAGAGATGTTTACCATAGCTAAAGAGTCACTTCTACCCTTACCAAGATGGAAGTAGCCACTGAACAATTACAGTACAGTAGTAAACCACTTGGATGAAAGAAGAATTACCTGGTAGTCAGAGTGTTGTTAGATGTATGAGGACAGAGGAGAATTTGTAAAGAATAGGCCAGACTATTCAGTATATGTGTAGGCAAAGAGAAAGTGAACCGTAACCAGAGAGAAAGATCCAATTCAGTACTGGCCAGTCAAAGGACCCCATAAATCTCTAGCGGTAGTATCTTAACGGGTGGCTAGTGCCTTGACCAACCTACTACCTACACACACACAGAGACACACACACACACACACACACACACACACACACACACACATATATATATATATATATATATATATATATATATATATATATATATATATATATATATATATATATATATATATAAAAAACACACACACACACACACACTCACATATATATATATATATATATATATATATATATATATATATATATATATATATATATATATATATATATATATATATATATATATATATGTGTGTGTGTGTGTGTGTGTATGTGTGTGTGTGTGTGTGTGTGTGTGTGTGTGTGAGTATTTGCGTATGAATGTGATGATACACTATTCGTCTCATATGAAACTACTTGTCTGTAGTTAAAGTGAATATAATCACTAGGGGAAAAAACAGTTTTGTGTAATGCCTTGCAGAAAAGAAAATATTGCATTGTGAAACTAAAGATGAAGTGTCGATTATTTTACAAGTGTGAATAAGAAATCTGAAATCGAACTTTCATAAACGATCATGGAATAAATGATGAAAAATTTGAATAAATTATAAGAAGTCTGTGAAATTAAAAAGATTTTATTTAAGTAGAGTGCAAGTGTATATCATAGAAATTTGAAAAAAAAAAAAAAAAAGGAAATGTCATTTTAGGGAAAGATCATATGATTTGTGGGTTTGGTTTGATCTGGATGTATAAAAGGGAGGATATTGGAGGTATATCTGGTCTCTAATGGGCTGAATAATAAAGGGTGCAGGATTAGTTCAAAATATTATGCTGATATCAATGATAGAGAAGTGACAGCAAATGACGTGGAGTATGAAATGTGGAAGGATACGATTAATGGAGCATTAAGAAATAATTCCGATAATCCGTACATAAATAAAAGAAATCGAGTAAGAGGTCAGTGATATGAGTTAAATAAGATAATTAGTAAAGGAAATAGGTTAATTACTGGAACTGTGATTGCAGGCGTAAAATTTCTCCCTAAAATCTGTCACGAATTTTCTGTTATGGAAAACTTGTACTGGTATTCTGATTCAAGAAATCATGCTATTTATAGAATCAAATTTTAGGGAAACGCGCATGTAACCATAAGGCAACCAAGGTAAAAGTGATATATGAAATGAGAGCGCTTTCTTGCCAATGGCGTAAATGTATGTTAGAGCTTCTGGTCTAAAACATACATTTTACAAGAGAATGGGGTTTGAATCTCAATCTAAATTCAAAGTGAGCCAGTGATGCTGTAAATGCTTTTGAATGAATTTCGTATTGGCCAAAAAAAAAAAAAAAAAAAAAAAAAAAAAAAAAAAAAAAAACCTTGATGAAATAACTGCTAATAAGATAAATCTAAGGATATTGTGCCGTTAACAACATAGAAAATATCTTAAAGCTAGAAATTTCTGGAAATGAAGAATTGATACCAAGATGGAGTAGAGAATATATGAAGAATTTTGATGATAAAATCAAGACAAAACAAAGTTTGAGAAGAAGGAATTGGAGAGGATTTAGGTAAGGAAAAAGGGTTCAGGAATTAAGTGTTTGTTATGAAACAGTTTAGTTTGAAGTTTATGATCAAAGCAAAAACACTATTGTACTGGAAAACAGATAAAACATGTGGTATAATTCCCAGAAATGTAATATGGAGGCCCCTAAAGATGCATGGAATGTGCTTAGGGGTAATTCCATCAGAGTAGTTAGAGGACTCATAATGGAGAGTATGGTTTAGGCTCTTGTGATTAACATACATGTCATGTCTTGATGCGTATCATTTTCAGAACCGCAATGATGAGATAAGGACAGGATAGGAGATATTCGAGCATAAATGTGGGATAAAAGGAGTTGTGAGGAGAATATTAAGTACCTCGTAATGGTAACGTGCCTTAATGTGATAATGAAAAGAAGCTTTTTAGAATAGTAAAAAAATGCATGAAAACACATAGTAAAAAAAAAAATATGAAAACTTTTTTATGATGACCGAAGCGAGGTTATGGCGAATATCAAAACAGTAATTGTTAGCAATTTATAGCTACATACAATTACGGTGCTTCCAGACAATGTAATTTGTTGACGGAATACCTATTACATCCTTAATTTTTGTTATATCTTACTAAAAAAGAAGCGTTCCATTTGAAACTTTATATATATATATATATATATATATATATATATATATATATATATATATATATATATATATATATATATATATATATATATATATATATACATATATATATATATATATATATATATATATATATATATATATATATATATATATACATATATATATATATATATATATATATATATATATATATATATATATATATATATATATATATATATATATATATATATATAAATGTATATCTAATTTTTTTGGGGGGGGATAATAAACGTTTCAAAGAGCTTTAAATTATTCAATTTGAAGTTAGGAGTTGAGAGGAGGGTAATTCATGAAGCAATAAATGTTACGAACGTGAAGAAAGTTAAGAATAAGGAATGAAAAATAAAACATGAAGGGACTGTTGTTCGAATTGTTTTCATGATTACATATCAAAATATCTTCTTAGTTTTTCTCATTTTAATAGTTTTCTTATCTGCTTAAGATGATATTTATTTCTAAAATGTATGTAAAGAATGCATTTCTTTAAAAATTTCATACAAATACTGTGATATCTGTTTATTGCTTCATTTGTTTATTCACTAGTCCGCATCTTTGTATTTATACGGGAATATGCTTAAATAAATATCTTGCCTTTCAAATTATTCAATTATTCATGTAGCTAGCTTAATCTCAGTTTAACAAAACATCAATATATTGACCTTAAGATACATATAAATTTATTAAAAAAAAAAGTGTAAATGTAGTGACTTTTTCCAATGGCTATACGTGCAATATCTTAAAATAGATGGATTGAAATGCCAGCTTCAGTGACCTAAGGAGGAGCCAATGACGCCAATCTTACAGGTTGAGCATTAGGTGTAATTATGCAGCCACAAATCAATAGAAAATTACTTCCCAACGATAATACTCGTATTTCCATAAGAGGAAATTTTATATGAGGGTAATAATAATAATAATAATAATAATAATAATAATAATAATAACAATAATAATAATATTAATAATAATAATAATAATAATAATAATAATAATAATAATAATAATAATAATAATAATAATAATAGCATAATTTTTCACAATGAGTTCAACATATACAACGGCAGTAATTCTTTATTCATTATATAGCATTTTCAAAGGGATTGCTGTAGTTACTGAGGACAAAATTAGCAGCGAAGTGAAACCACTAAAAAAAATTGTGTGCACTTGTATTAGTCTAGATGGTCATTGAGTGATATTTTTTTCATGAAGCACTCATCATGACTACTTTTAATAACACTGTTGTCGCCATCTCTCTATAAAAAAAAAAATATTGAAAAAGCTAACCTATTGATTTAAGATATATTGCAGAAATTGAGCTACAGAAAACTACCCTGTGAGTGCTGCAGTAGCTTAATGGTAACTCCCTTACTGGAATAGGGCTCTAGAGCCCTGGTTAGGACAGCTTAAACAGTAGGTCTGCCTTTCGCATGCCAATGTACAGTATATACTGTATGGTCAGATTCCAGGATATTGACTCCCACGAGAGCATTGTCCCTGCCCTTGCCACTGCCATTCATGGGCGATCTTTGTCTTAAAACATTTAAATAAGCAACTCATCAAACGACCCTATTGAAATAGCCTTAAAAATCCTTCCTCAATTCTGTAACAATTACCACACTCATTTGGAAATATTTTAGGATTTTCCATTCTATAACAGTTACCAAAATTATCTCGAAACGTATTTAAGGTTCCTTAATTCTGTAAAATTGATCTGGAATCTTTTTTTAGGGTTCTACATTTTGTAATACTTCCTACAGAGATGTGAGGATATATTTTAGCGTAATGAATTTTTATAACATTTACCACACTGACCTGGAAACATATTTTAGGGTCTTCTATTCTGTAACACTTACTGCAATGATCTGGAAACATATTTTAGGTATCATAAATTCTGTAATGCTCACTGCCCTAATCTAGAAACACATTTGTGGTCCTCAATTCTGTAACACTTGCCGAACTGTCTTAGAAACATATTTTAGCCCTTTTAATTCTGTAATACCTACAGCACTAACCTAGAAACCCTTATTAGGATTTTATATTTTGTAACACTTAACAAACTGATCTGAAAACATATTCTATGGTCATCAATTCTATACCACTTTCCACACTAATCTGGAAGCTTAGTTTACGGCCCAAAATTCTGTAACACTTACTGCTCTAATCTAGAAACCTATTTTAGTGTTCAGAATTCTCTGACACTCACCGCAATGATCTTGAAGCATATCAAGCGGTCTTCAAAATCTATAACGCTGAACTCTGCAACACTTCCGCACTAATCTGCATTGGTCCATCTTTATTCAATGATTTCCCATCTTCAAACATTGATTTCGTAAGTTATTATGGAATGTTTTTTTTTTTTTTTTTTTCAGTGATGTACTCACCACATTAAAAGCCGACATATGACTTTTAGATATAGGTAGCCTATACATTTTATAAAGCATATTAGGATACTTCCGGGAGGAGACTGATAATATACAAAAATAGTAGAAAATAATAAAAAATAAACTTCAACAAAGATATTTTTGTATATCGATACTCCGGATTAATGTCACTAGCCTCTCAGGTTAATTTGATTATGGATATATTGGTTTATCCAACTGGCATCATGATAGACTATCACAGAGACAAATAAATGAAAGACAATATGTCATCGAATCCTTAAGTTTCATTATTTCACTCCGCAATAATTTTTTTTTTTTTTATTCAAATCTAGTAAAAAGAAATATAATAAGCAAAGTTACAAACTATTCCCATAGTTAAAGAAAACATTTTTTTTTTTCCTGAACTGAATATAAT
>NC_090737.1:616718-631718 GCF_036898095.1 Palaemon carinicauda
TCCTCTTTGCTGTTCCGGGTTCGGGATATGTTCCCTTTCCGGAATAGCAATTCCTTCCTTGCCTTGGTTTTAGGGAGGCAGCCAGTAGTGCCGGCCTCCCTCCCTGGATTTTCTCTGGCTGAGATGAGCTTTCTTAGTTGGGAATGATCCTTAACCAAGGCAAGGTTGGAAAGGACCCTCTGTCCTTCCCTTCTATTTTTCCGTTTCCTTTGTGTCAGTCGTCTCACATCCGTACCTAGCCTAGGTTAGGATGGGGAGCTGACGTGGTCCCCTGTCGGCCGGCAGAGTGTGCCGACCGGCAGAAACCCTATCTCTTGAGTGCTGCCCGGTCCTTTCTTGGTCCCTCAACCGCTGCCGTCTGTAGATTCAGTAAGAAGTGGTTAGGAAGCCTGACTTAGTGTCTCCCCTTCCTCTCGGCACTCTTTCGGATGTCGGGCGCAGAGGTTCATAGCCTCTTAGCCCGGCACTCATTCTGTAGTCTTCTTATGTGTTGTCCTTGCCGTCTGCCGGCCTAGGGGCCGGCCGTCGGTAGGGGGTGTTCTCTAGTTCTCTTGCTGTCGGTCGGCAGTGGTTATATGCCTTTGCCGGCCGGTCTCTTTGCTCATCTGCCGGCCGCTATGAGTGGCGGCCGGCAGCCGGGCGCTACCTGGTGTGGATGCCAGCCGGCAGGGTTTGCTTACCGCTGCCGGCCGGCCTGCTACATTGCTCGGTTAGCCGGCAACACGGTGCTACCCGGGTAGCTACGGACCGGCAACCACTGCCGGCCGGTTCAGGCATGGGAACTGGAGTTCTCCCCAATATGGGTGATCTTAAGTTGTATACTTGAGACCTACCTTTGAAAAAAGGGGGTGGGGGGGTACTGACCGGCAAGAGCCGGCCGGCACACCACCCTCATGTACTGTATCAGTTCTTTCATGTGTGGTGTATTCTACCAGGGGAGACCATGATATCTAGGTTACAACACTGTTTTTCTAACTTACTTGTGTTGCCTTGTGCAGTCACTTGGTGTTGCCTTACAGGGATGAAAAGAGAATTCTTTTCATCTGTAGCCAGAATGGTAAAATCTTACCTTAGGTGTGAGCTACACCTAATTTCCCTCAGGAAATATGATCTCTGGTTGTTCTAGCAAAGACTAACCATGTGATTTTAATGGCTGGTGGGCTTTCACAGGTGATTGTGTGGGATTCACAAGTAGGTGTCTTTCCCTTATTCTTTGTGAATGCTCATATATACATGTGAATTGAAATTCACTTGATATTCATGGAAATTTTCTTCTTTTACAGGAGGAGCATCCAAAATGTGATAGCGTTTTCTGCAATGTCCGCAGCAAGAACTTTTGCGGACATGTCTCGTGTAGGAGGCACGTGGCTTGAGCAGCATCCAAGGATGATCATCGCTACTGGGATCCGCAGGTATGTATACTTGAGACCTACCTTTGAAAAAAGGGGGTGGGGGGTACTGACCGGCAAGAGCCGGCCGGCACACCACCCTCATGTACTGTATCAGTTCTTTCATGTGTGGTGTATTCTACCAGGGGAGACCATGATATCTAGGTTACAACACTGTTTTTCTAACTTACTTGTGTTGCCTTGTGCAGTCACTTGGTGTTGCCTTACAGGGATGAAAAGAGAATTCTTTTCATCTGTAGCCAGAATGGTAAAATCTTACCTTAGGTGTGAGCTACACCTAATTTCCCTCAGGAAATATGATCTCTGGTTGTTCTAGCAAAGACTAACCATGTGATTTTAATGGCTGGTGGGCTTTCACAGGTGATTGTGTGGGATTCACAAGTAGGTGTCTTTCCCTTATTCTTTGTGAATGCTCATATATACATGTGAATTGAAATTCACTTGATATTCATGGAAATTTTCTTCTTTTACAGGAGGAGCATCCAAAATGTGATAGCGTTTTCTGCAATGTCCGCAGCAAGAACTTTTGCGGACATGTCTCGTGTAGGAGGCACGTGGCTTGAGCAGCCTCCAAGGATGATCATCGCTACTGGGATCCGCAGGTATGTTCGGTGTGTACTAACCTGCTATCTGAGGCTTTTGAATCCCCTAGGTCGGCGGAGTCAAGGGATGCAGCGAGGGAGAAGCTCCGTTTATGGGTAAGGGGTTTCCAGAAGAACACCACTGGACCTTATCTGTCAGGATGCCAGAAAACTTTCAATCAATCAATCAATCCTAATGAGAAGATGAGGGCGTACCTTTTTCCCAAGGCTTTTACTGACGCTGTTGTTCCCCAGCCTCGGCCGGAGATCCCTCTCGTCCAGATCCCAGTGGAGGAGGATGTTGCGGATGCCATGCAGGACATCCAGCTGGATGACAAGATGTCTGACTTGTCCGACCGTGCGGAACAGGACCTCCTCGCAGAGGGTGAGGAGGAGGATCAAGATCCGATCGCCGTGGAGGAAGAGGTTTCCGTACCTTCAGACGTTCCGGTTCAGGCCCCTGAACCTATTCCCTCTACTTCGTCCGCTCTTCCAGCAGAGCTGGGACAGGCTCTCTCTTCCATCGTTGGTATGATACAACAGATGCAGAGGGAGAATAATCAGAAGACCGCTGCAATGGAGCTCCAGATGCAGAAGATTACAGCGTCACGTGGACCTCCAAAGAAGCTTAACGTGAAGGACCTTCCTCTGTGCTCGGATGCCAACCCGTGGAGATATGCTGAGCACATGCCGATGACGGTCGGGAAGGTCGTCATGTCGGAGAAGCTGGGTTCAGTTCCCCTTGAGGAGGTGGAATTCTGGCCCAGCAGAGGTGCCTACCCGGACTGTTATGTCCGTCTGAAGAAGGAGCCGGCCTCGAAGGAGGAGACGGAACCGAAGGAGGTGATCATCTTGGATCATGCCAAGGCTCAAGCTGCATTAACATCTGCGTTGAAGGAGAGGGGGTTCTCAAACTCTAAAGTTGCTGCTTTGAGTAAGAAGCACCCTTCCTTCGTATCTTCTCCGGCTAGGGCCTTCCCCTTTATGCAGAAAGGATTCACGGCCGTTTTGTAGGCGGTAGAAGCTGGCAAACCATGTCCATCCCTGGAGGAATGCAAGCCATTGTCTTTGGCCTTGCCGTTGGACAACAAGGACTGGAAGGAGGTACACCTCACCTTCTCGGTTGGGAAGTTGGACGCCGATATTGCAGGTCAACAGTTCGGCGAAAACCTTCCCAAGTTATCTGAATTCCTCCTACGGAGGGAACTTGATACAAAGGAGCGTCTGGCAGCCTCGATGTCTCTCCAGACAAACATGGAGACAATGGCTAGCGACCCCACGATGCCTGAAATGTTCATGGTAATGGCCAAGATCCATCTGGCCACGGTGAGTAAGGACCTCTATAGCTTTGTCAAAGCGAGGAGGGCCTGCAGGGAGTTTGTGTTTGCCTCGGCCACAGTGAGGCATGAACCCAAAAAACTCATCTCGTCCAGCATCTGGCGTAAAGATCTCTTTCCCAATGAGGTGGTTAAGGAGGTGGTGGACAAGGCAGCCACTGAGAATCGAAATCTTCTCCTTAAGTGGGGCCTGTCCCTTAAGAGGAAGTCTTCCCCTGATGAAGGCCCTCAGCCGAAAGGAAAGGCGAAGAAATCGAGGTTTTCTTCCCATCCAGCCAAGCCTTTCAGACCACAACGTCAGCAGCAGCAGCAGTCAGCTTTGCCTCCGGTGCCACAATTGGTAGCCCAGACCCCGACCACCTTCCAATGGGTACCCCAAGCCGTGCCATCAGCATCCCCGGCATTCAATCCAGTGTTCGAAGGGCAATCGACCACGTTTCGAGCAAAGCCCAGAGGTGCAGCCAGAGGTTCGGCGAGACGCCCCTCTAGGGGAAGAGGATTCAGAGGTGGTCGCGGCCAGGAAGGCAAGACTGCAGGTCAGCAGTCAAAGTGAAGTGTCGCCGGTAGGAGGGAGACTACAGTATTTCCGGGATCGTTGGACCTTCGATCCCTGGGCCCACAGCCTGCTCAAAATAGACTGGGTTGGAGTTGGTACAGTACTCCGCCCCTGTGCCCTCAATTTTTCCAACACTCCACCCCCGTTTGGGAGGAGTACATTCAAGAACTGTTGGAGAAAAAGGTGATCCGGAGGGTAAAGTCCATCAGGTTCCAAGGGAGGCTGTTTTGTGTTCCCAAGAAAGACTCGGGGAAACTCAGAGTCATTCTGGACTTGTCACCACTCAACAAGTTCATAATGAACCACAAGTTCAAGATGTTAACATTACAACACATAAGGGCCTTACTGCCCAAGAGGGCATATACCGTCTCCATCGACTTGTCAGACGCCTATTGGCACGTTCCAATAAGTCGCCATCTCTCCCCCTACCTAGGATTCAAGCTACAACAAAAACTTTACGCTTTCAGAGCGATGCCTTTCGGGCTAAACATAGCCCCAAGGATCTTTACGAAGCTTGCGAGCGCAGCGCTCAAACAGTTACGCCTAAAAGGGTTCCAGGTAGTAGCCTACCTGGACGATTGGTTGGTGTGGGCAGCATCCAGAGCTGAATGCTTACAAGCTTCCCTACAGGTTATTCAGTTCCTGGAATATCTAGGTTTCATGATCAACAGAAAGAAGTCTCGTCTTTCTCCAGCTCAGAGGTTCCAGTGGTTGGGAATTCACTGGGATCTAGTGTCACACCGTTTTTCCATTCCAATGTCGAAAAGGAAGGAAATAGCGGGATCTGTCAAGAGACTTCTAGGTTCCGAGAGGATATCAAGACGCGAACAAGAGAGGGTTCTGGGCTCTCTTCAGTTCGCGTCAGTAACAGACCCAGTGCTAAGAGCACAGCTGCTATAGGATGCAGCGGGAGTTTGGAGAACCTTTGCATCAAAAGAGCAAAGGGACTTGAAGAGACCGGTCCCACTTCGGCTACGTTCTCTTCTCTGACCGTGGTCTCAAGCCAGTCGTCTAAAGAGGTCAGTACCTCTTCAGCCACCCCCCCGTCAGTGACAATCCACACAGACGCCTCAAAGGTAGGGTGGGGAGGTCACTCCCATCGGAAAAAAGTGCAAGGGACCTGGTCCAAGCTATTTGGGACTTTTCACATAAACTTTCTAGAAGCTATGTCAGTGCTTCTTACCCTGAAGAAAGTATCCCCACGTCACTCTATCCATGTAAGGTTGGTACTGGACAGCGAGGTGGTAGTGAAATGTCTGAATCGGCGGGGATCGAGATCTCCACCTCTCAACCAGGTAATGTTAGCCATATTCCGACTGGCGGAGAAGAAAAAGTGGCACCTGTCAGCAGTTCACCTTCAAGGAGTCCGGAATGTGACCGCGGACGCTCTATCCAGGGTTACACCGATAGAGTCGGAATGGTCCCTAGACGCAGGATCATTCTCCTTCATCTCGAGTCAAGTCCCAGAACTGCAGATAGACCTCTTCGTGACGAAGGACAACAAGAAGCTGCCGAGATACGTGTCCCCGTACGAGGACCCCTTGGCGGAAGCAGTAGATGCGATGTCCCTCGATTGGAACAGATGGTCCAGGATCTACCTGTTTCCCCCTCACAATCTGATGTTGAGGGTCCTAACAAACTGAAATCCTTCAAGGGAGTAGCAGCGATAGTGGCCCACAAGTGGCCGAACAGTGTATGGTTCCCTCTAGCTCTGGAACTACGACTAGAGTTTCTACCACTCCCGGACCCAGTTCTGTCCCAGCAAGTCCAGAAGTCGACTGTCTACGCTTCATTACAGAAAACCCGGACCCTGCAGCTCATAATTTTCTCTCCCTAGCGGTGAAGAAACGGTTCGGAATTTCGAAAGATAGCATCGACTTCCTGGAAGAATATAAGTGCAAGTCTACTAGAAGGCAGTACGAATCAGCATGGAAGAAATGGGTAGCCTTTGTCAAAGACAAAAATCCGCATGAGATCTCTACGGATTTCTGCCTATCCTTCTTCATCCACCTCCACGGACAGGGGCTGGCGGCTAACACGATTTCTACATGTAAGTCAGCTCTGACAAGACCCATTCTGTATGCCTTCCAGGTAGACCTCGCTAACGAGATTTTTAACAAGATCCCGAAGGCCTGTGCTAGGCTTAGACCTTCAGCTCCTCCAAAGCCGATTTCATGGTCTTTAGACAAAGTCCTTCATTTTGCCTCATTACTGGATAATGAGGAGTGCGCACTGAAGGACCTGACTCAAAAAGTGATCTTCCTTTTTGCCCTAGCTTCTGGGGCCAGAGTTAGTGAGATTGTAGCCCTCTCGAGAGAGGAGGGCCGGGTTCAGTTCCTAGAGGGGGGAGAACTGAACCTGTTTCCGGATCCTACGTTTCTCGCTAAGAACGAGTTGCCCACCAACAGGTGGGGTCCCTGGAGAATCTGCCCTCTGAAAGAAGATGAATCTCTATATCCCGTAGAATGCTTAAAGGTCTATCTTCGTAGAACTTCAGACTTCCATGGGGGTCAACTATTCAGAGGAGAAACATCGGGCTCGAATTTATCTTTAAATCAACTCAGGGCGAAAATTACATATTTTATTCGCAGAGCAGATCCCGATAGTTCACCCGCAGGTCATGATCCGAGGAAAGTTGCTTCATCCTTAAACTTCTTTAACTTTATGGATTTTGAACACCTTCGCTCATACACTGGCTGGAAGTCTTCCAGGGTATTTTTTCGCCACTATGCTAAGCAAGTGGAGCAGCTAAAGAGGTCTGTGGTAGCAGTTGGTTGCGTCGTTAACCCTGTTGTTTAACTCTGCGAGGAACAGTGGATTTAATTGGGACTTTGATTCTTGGGTGAGTGTATAGTTATATGCGTTGCTATAACTAGAAGTGAAGGCTCTGGGAGCCCACAATGCTTGTTCCAGCGTTATGGTGATTGTAGCACAAGTACAGACAGGTGTGCCGAGCGTTTCTGACGCTAATGTCAGTGGATAGTAGCATGGACGTTTAACTTTGATACCTTGGTATGTGACAAGTGACCTGATTGTTTTCTTTCAGATAACCATACATCCATGTACTACAGTACTTGTGTAAATTGTTGGTCATCCACCTATCATATGTATATAATTGTGGTGACCATGTCTATTTATTTGTAATCAATAAACTTGTTCTCGGGAACCTTGCGTCTCCTTCACCTATATTGATTTCATTTTAATTATTGAGCATTCAGCCTATGTATATTAATCGGGGATATCTATAATAGCCTGTTCCTTAATGCAAGCCTTGTTGCACTGGTTTATACTTTCCTTAGTATAAAGGACTCCATCCTTCTCAGAGGACGGTGGCGGCAGCAAGTTTAATCCTACGCAGATATAACCTTTTTGTCCAATTCTACTTCGACTAGGGGGCTGGTCGGGTTTTCCCTTGGATGCTGTAGTTCTGTAAGGACTATGCTTTACTTCATATAGAGTGAGACCACTATATTGTATTGGCTTGCGAGTGAGTCATACATAGGTATATGTACTCTTCGTTCGTTTCTAGAGTCTGGTAGGACTCCTCCCTGTAGGGGGCAGGAAGCGCTTTCATGGTTTATGATTAGTGAAAAGATGTATAACGGTAACATCTTAGGTCTTTCAGTCGAGTTGACTAAGAAACATTCCTGAGGAGTACGGCACGTATTGAGAATCCACAGATACAGTAATGCTCTGGTATACTTCCATCAGGACGACATGGCTTGAGCCCAAAAAACGTATTTTGAGCGAAGCGAAAAATCTATTTTGGGTAAGATGGCCATGTCGTCCTGATGGACCTGCCCTATCCCTTTTCAAAAAAAAAAAAAAAAAAAAAAAAAAAAAGAATGAAAAGGGCTGTAGGACCCCTCCCTACATACAGTATCTGTAGCACCTCGTGTATCGCTACAAGGAATACAGATGGCGCCGCGAGCGGCGCAGGGCACGCTTACGAAACGGGGAGGAGAGATGCCTTACGAACGGCTCCCCCCTTTTTCTTATCGTTTTCGTTTTCTTGCCATTTGACCCCTACGAAGTGTTAACTCTATTCGGGGTATAGATTGCTGTGGCGTGTCAAGAATACGTCCCCTGATATTTACGATATCCCTAAGGTCTTTTTTAGGGATACTCGCTCCAGGAGTTAGAATTCTGGGTACCTTAAGGTAAATTTTCTGGGGATATCGCCGTAGTTGTAATATACCCTAGGAAGCTGCCTTTAAGGAACTTCCATCAGGACGACATGGCCATCTTACCCAAAAATAGATTTTTTGCTTCGCTCAAAATCCGTTATATATATATATATATATATATATATATATATATATATATATATATATATATATATATATATATATATATATATATATATATATATATATATATATATATATATATATATATATATATATATATATATATATATATATTTGTATATATATATTTTTGGGCTCCTGATGGAAGTTCCTATAGGGTAGCTTCCTAGGGTATATTACAATTACGGCTATATTCCCAGAGAATTTACCTTAAGGTACCAGAATTCTAACTCCTGGAGCGAGTATCCCTCGTGAAAGGGATATCGCAACATATCAGAGGACGTATTCTTGACACGCCACATAGCAATCTGCATCCTGGACAGAGATTTCGTCTCGTAGGAGGGATTGGCAAGAAACGAATTCGGGAAAGAAAAAGGGGAGCCGCTCCCAAGGCCTCCCTATCCTCCGATTCGTATGCGTGCCTGGCGCCAATCCTGGCGCCATCTGCATTCCTTTTTGCGTAGCTTAACAACTCGGTGTTTCTTCCTGTGTTTCTCACAAATCTCCGATTTATTCTACTTTTTCATGGCTTTTCCGTCTTCGACGGCCTCTGATAAGTTGAGTATAATGTCTTTTATGTATAAATGTAGGCTCTTGGTAAAATTTTGAGTGATTAATAGGATTAATCTTTGATACAAGAGCCGCAGCCTACCAGAGTCGTCCTGGACGCTGTTGCTCGCTAGGTATAAGTTTAGTTAGTCAGAGCGACATTCCTGGTTGTTTTGCTTTAATAAATTTTAGCTATTTAGCATTACATAGGATTTCCTTTTGTGCTTAGTATTAATTTGGCGAGGTATTCGCCATTCTGGCCTACGCTAGGCCATGTAGCCTAGTCGTTTGGTCCTAGTACTTCATGCATGATTTCAGTTTTTCCGAGTGTAATAAAAATTCTATTGAAGCTTTAGGCTATGTTTTATACATTTAAGACTGTGTGGAATATTTCCAAGATAGTATACGAGTGAGTTTCGGTGATTTAGGTAATCGATTCTCTTGATGCCTAAGCTAGTTGTTTATGGAGCCTTAGTATACTTTATCATACTCCCCGGTTGCTTTCTTTTCTTCGGAGAAGGTATGCAATCCCTTTCCCTCTGTTTAAGCCTTGGGCTTATCCCTAAGTGGTTTTTTCCGAATTAATTTTCGATAAAACTATACTGGGGTGTTACTGTACCTTTCTGTTCCTGTAGTATGGTTCAAAGAGGGACAGAACAACAGAGTTTTTTAGTCTGAGTCTGTGTTGTCTGGCTTGGGGCAGAGTCCCCCTCGCTGGCCTGACACAGACAAAGGGAGCTTAGCCCCCTTAGGTCACTACCGAAGGTTTCTGTGGATATGATTCCTTCTTTTGTGATCTACCAGACTAGTCCTTGTTGCTGTTCTCGTTGGAGGATAAGTTTCTTTCCCTGGGCGTAGCAACACCCTCCTTGCTTTGGTGTTCTGGGAGCTGGCAAGTATTGCTGGCCTTCCCCCTTAGGTCTCCCTTAGGCTAAGATAAGTTTCTAGGCTGCGGGTGATCTGTCAGTAAAGCAAGGTTGGTAGGACCCTCTTGTCCCTTCCCCCTCTTTCTCCGTAATGGCCTAGCCATTACTGTACTGTACGTCGTTCTACATCTGGACCTAGTATAGGTTAGGATGTGGAATTGACTCAGCCCCTTGCCGGCCGGCAGAGCTGCTGGCCGGCAAGGGTCTTATGTTTTCGAGTGCTGCCCGGACCTCTCTTGGTCCCTCATCCATGCCTGCCTGTAGAGCCAGACGGCATTGGTCAGGAAGCCTGAATTAGTTTCTCCCCTTCCTTATATGCTCTCTTTCGGTTACCGGGCTTGGAGGTTGTGTACACTCTTATCCCGGCATCCATTCTATTTTTCTTCTAGTGCTGTACCCGACCCGGCTGCCGGCCTATGAGGCCGGCAGCCGGACAGGTGTAGTCCTCTGGTTCTTTTGCTGCCGGCTGGCATCGGTCTTGTACCTTAGCCGGCCGGCTTATGTCAGCCCTTGCCTGCCGGTCACCAAGAGTGTGGCCGGCAGCTGGGTACTACCTTGTGTAGTTGCTGGCCGGCAGCCATTGCCGGCCGACATTGGGTGTCGCCGGCCAGCAGTTGCTGCTGGCCGGCACATGCATTTGAACCAGAGTGCTGCCGCCTTATAGCTGTTAAGTAATATACTTTAAAGCTAGTTGTGGTGTGTGCCGGCCGGCAAGTGCTGGCCGGCACGCATCCCCCTATACTGTACTAGTATTCTTCAGTATAACATATACAGTAAGAAGAAAACTATGGTAAGGGTTTTGGTACAGCACTGTGTCTTCTAACACTATTGTGTTTTCTTGCACATCCCTTTGCTGTTGCCCTACAGATAGGAAAGTGAGTTCTTTCCTGTCTATTATCCAGGATTTTAAAGTCATTGCTTAGGTGTGAGCTCCACCTGTTTCCTCTGGAAACCTTGCATTGGTTACTCTAGAAGAGATTAACCATTTGATTTTATTATCTGGAAGGATGCATCAATGGGTTGTGAGGGAAACACAAGTGTGTGTCTTTCCTTTCTGAATTGTTATGCTATACTATGCATATCCAGTGATACATAGTTCACTTGATACTCATGGAAATTTCTTCTCTTTACAGAATGACACTCCGAAGTGCGGAAGTGCTTTCTGCAACGTCCGCAGCAAGAACCTCTGCGGACATGAGTTTTGTAGGAGACACGCAGCATACGCTGTCTCCAAGGATGATCTCCGGTAGTGGGACCCTCAGGTATGTACTGTGTGCACTAACCTGATTACTGAAACCTTTGATCGAGGAATCAAGGGATATAGCTAGGAAGAAGCTTTGTACCTGGGTAAGGGGCTTCCAAAAGAACACTTCTGGCCCTTATCTTCCAAGTGAGAAGATGAGGGCGTATCTTTTCCCTAAGGCATCAGCTGATGCAGTGATTCCCCAGCCTCAAGAGGAGATCCCCTAAGTTCAGATCCAGGTGGATGCTGTAGTCGCGGTCGCGATGCAAGACATCCAGTTAGATGACAGGATGTCTGATGTGGACGAGTGTCTGGAGGAAGACCTCCTGGCAGAAGCCCAGGATGAAGTTCAAGCCCCAGACGTTGTAGAGGTAGATGTCGACGAGGTGTCGGCTACTCCGGTTCAGATTCCGGAGCCTATTCCCTCAACATTGGCCGGTCTCCCAGTAGAGCTGGGACAGGCCCTCTCTTCTATTGTTGGAATGATCCAACAAATGCAGAAGGAGAATCAGGAGAAGGCGGCTGCAATGGAACTGGGAATGCAGTGCCTTGCAGAATCACATGGGCCCCAGAAAAAGATCAATGTGAAAGACCTTCCCTTGTGCTCAGATGCTAACCCATGGAGGTATGCTGAGCACATGCCGATGACGACTGGAGAGATCGTCATCTCGGATAAGCTGGGCTCAGTTCCCCTGGAAAAGGTGGAATTCTGGCCCAGCAAGGCATCATATCCGGACTCTTATGTCAGGCTGAGGAAGGAACCAGCTTCAAAGGAGGAGACAGAGCCGAAGGAGGTCATAGTGATGGACCATGCTAAGGCTCAAGCTCTACTCTCATCGTCAATGAAAGAGAGGGGCTTCTCTAACTCAAAGGTAGCCGCATTGAACAGGAAGCTCCCTTCCTTTGTGTCCTCGCCTACTAGAGCCTTCCCCTTTTTATAGAAAGGGTTTCTGGCTGTACTAAAAGCAGTCAAGGCCGGCAAGCCTTGCCTCTCCCTAGAGGAGTGTATACCCTTGTCGCTGGCCCTGCCTATGGACCACAAAGACTGGAAGGACGTCCATCTTACGTTCTCAGTGGGAAAGTTGGACGCTGATATTGCCGGACGTCAGTTCGGCGAGGACCTCCCTAAGCCTTCTGACTTTCTTATGCGAAGAGAGTTCGTTACAAAAGAAAGACTGACTGCCTCAATGTCTCTTCAGACTACTCTCGAGACGATGGCAAGTGACCCCAAGGTCCATGAAATGTTCATGGTAGTGGCCAAGACTCATCTGGCCACAGTGACGAAGGACCTTTATGGCTTCGTCAAGGCAAGGAGAGCTTGTAGGGAGTTCGTGTCTACCTCGGCTACGGTGAGGCACGAGCCAAAGAAACTAATCCCCTCCAACATTTGGGGAAAAGACCTTTTCCCTGCCGACTTGGTCAAAGAAGTTGTTGATAAGGCCGCCTTGGAGAATAGAAACCTTCTCCAGAAGTGGGGCCTGTCTATCAAAAGAAAGTCTTCCCCGGATGAGGGTCCTCAACCAAAGAGGAAGACTATGAGGACTAGGCTACCGTCTCGGCCAGCCAAGCCTGTTAGACAGCAAAAGCAACTGCAATTGCCATTGCCCCCAGTGTCCCAGATCGTGGCACAAACCCTGACCACTTTTCAGTGGGTACCCCAGGCCGTGTCGACACAGTCCACGGCATTCACCCCAGCGTTCGAAGGGCAGTCTACTTCTTTTTAGAGCAAAGCTTAGAGGAGCAGCCAGAGGCTCGTCTAGACGCCCCTCAAGGGGAAGGGGATTCAGGGGTGGTCGTGGTCAGGAAGGCAAGACCTCAAGACGGCAGTCCAAGTGAGGTGATACCGGTAGGAGGGAGACTTCTGAAATTTCGGGATCGGTGGACCTTCGATCCCTGGGCCCACAGCCTACTCAAGAATGGACTGGGCGGGAGCTGGTACAGCACTCCTCCCCTGTGCCTTCGGTTTTTCCAACACTCCACCCCCGTTTGGGAGGAGTACGTTCAAGAACTGTTGGAGAAAAAAGGTGATCCGAAGGGTGAAGCCCATCAATTTCTAAGGGAGGCTGTTTTGTGTTTCCAAGAAAGACTCGGAAAAGCTCAGAGTCATTCTGGACTTGTTGCCACTCAACAAGTTCATAGTGAATTGCAAATTCAAAATGCTAACACTGCAACACATAATGACCTTACTGTCCAAGAGGGCATATTCCGTCTCTATAGACTTGTCGGACGCCTATTGGCACATTCCAATTGGCCAACGACTCTCCCCCTACCTAGGGTTCAGGCTACAACGAAGACTATAAGCCTTTGGAGCCATGCCATTTGGGCTAAACATAGCCCCAAGGATTTTTACGAAGCTTGCGAGCGTAGCTCTCAAACAATTACGCCTAAAGGGAATTTAGGTAGTAGCCTACCTGAACGACTGGTTGGTGTGGGCAGCATCCGAGACAAAATGCTTGCAAGCTTCCAGTCAAGTGATCCAGTTCCTAGAGTACCTAGGCTTCAAGATCAACAGAAAAAAGTCTCGACTTTCTCCATCTCAAAAGTTCCAGTGGCTGGGAATCCACTGGGACCTTTTGTCACACCGTTTCTCCATCCCGGCGAAGAAAAGGAAGGAGATAGCTGGTTCTGTCAAGAGACTTCTAGATTCCGAAAGGATATCAAGAAGCGAGCAGGAGAGGGTACTGCGCTCTCTCCAGTTTGCTTTGGTGACAGACCCAGTGCTAAGAGCACAGCTAAAGGATGCAATCGGAGTTTGGAGAAGTTATGCATCAAACGCGCGAAGAGATCAGAGAAGACCAGCCGCTTCGGCTAAGTACTCTTCTCAGGCTTTGGTCCCAAGCCAGACATCTAAAGAAGTCGGTTCTTCTTCAGCCACCTCCCCCGTCGGTGACGATTCACTCAGACGCCTCGAAGGAGGGATGGGGAGGTCACTCTCATCGGAAAAAAGTCCACGGGACTTGGTACAAGCTATTCAAGATCTTTCACATAAAACTTTCTAGAAGCTAGGGCAGTGCTCCTTACCTTAAAGAAAGTCTCCCCGCGTAACTTGATCCACATAAGGTTGGTGATGGACAGCGAAGTAGTCGTGAGATACTTGAATCGACAAGGATCGAGGTCACCACCTCTCAACCAGGTGATGTTAGCCATCTTCCGATTGGCGGAAAAGAAGAAATGGTACCTGTCGGCAGTTCACCTTCAAGGAGTCCGCAATGTGACAGCGGACGCTCTATCCAGGTTCACACCGATAGAGTCGGAATGGTCCTTAGACGCAGGATCATTCTCCTTCATTCTGAATCAGTCCCAGAACTGCAGATGGACCTCTTTGCGACGAAAGACAACAAGAAGTTGCCCCTGTACGTGCCCCGTACGAGGACCCCTTAATGGAAGCAGTGGACGCGATGTCCCTCGACTGGAACAGATGGTCCAAGATTTATCTGTTCCCTCTTCACAACCTTCTGTTGAGGTTCCTCAACAAACTGAGATCCTTCAAGGGGTAGCGGCAATAGTGGCCCACAAGTGGCCGAACAGCGTGTGGTTCCTCTTGGCATTGGAACTGTAGCTGAAGTTTGTACCGCTACCAGATCCAGTTCTGACCCAGCGAGTCCAGAAGTCAACTGTCTGCGCTTCATTACAGAAAACCCGGACCCTGCAGCTCATGATTTTCTCTCCCTAGCGGTGGGAAAGCGTTTCGGGATTTCGAAAGCCAGCATAGACTTCCTTGAGGAATATAAGTGCAAATCTACTAGAAGGCAATATGAGTCATCTTGGAGAAAATGGGTGGCCTTTTGTCAAGGCGAAGAATCCGCAGGAGATCTTGACAGACTTCTGCTTATTTTTCTTCTCCACCTCCATGGTCAAGGATTGGCAGCTAACACGATTTCAGCGTGTAAGTCTGCTTTGACAAGACCCATTCTATATGCCTTCCAGGTCGACCTAGGTAACGAGATCTTTAATAAAGTCCCGAAAGCCTGTGCTAGGCTAGGCCTTCAGCACCTCCAAAGCCCATTTCATGGTCTTTAGACAAGTTCTTCATTTCGCTTCTCTGTTGAGCAATGAAGAGTGTGCGTTAAAGGATTTGACCCAAAAAGT
>NC_090737.1:636718-651718 GCF_036898095.1 Palaemon carinicauda
GCCGGCCGGCAGTGTATCGGCGGTACCTTGCCGGCAATAGTACTCTAGCTGCATGGAAGCCTGAATGGTACATTCTCCCCTTCTATTAGAACCTTCTTTCTGGAGAATGGCAGTCAAATTAGACTTTTACATCCTTAATTACTCTATACATTCACAGTAAGGAGTAGCCTTTTTTCCAGGCAATCTCTCTCTCCCACTCTCTAGATGGCATGCCGGGTATGCCGGGCAAGACCTAGCTATGCCGGCAACTTGCCGGCTGAACTTTTGTATATGTTATACAGGTAGCCAGTATATCTGGACTATAGATTATACTGCAGATAGAAAACTACTATATATTTTATACTAGTAGTTATTTCCAATATATTTAGGATATCCAACACACGCATTTGCTGAGCCCAATCCTATATTGAATGAATAGGATTTCTTCAATATCCTGATTAGAATCAGTATTAGGATTACCCTACATTAATAAACACTTCAAGGCAAGAGTAATACACTCCTAACCCTTAAAGGGTAGAGCCTTTATCCATGAGTCTCCCTGATCAGGAAACTCTATATTTTAATATAGTAGGAAGACTACAGCAAATAGGCTGATTGGGATATACAAATATATTTCTTTATTTTCCTAGTCCACCTGGCTTCGAGCTAGATGGACTGTACTGTCATATGCTACTATGAAGGCAGCATAATGACTAGACTACAATACATGATGTACAGTAGCCAGTAAATTGCAATATAGACTTACTGCAATTAGAAAAATACAGTACCATTATACATTAGTATTTCCTGACATACCTTGAGTACGCTTGTACGAACATTCCGCTGGTACCGCTCATATATTGAATAAATAGTTTTCTTCAATATTCTGATCGAGAATCAGTCATCCTGACCCCACAGTATTAACATTATTTTGGGACAGTGATTTGATACTTCTCTACCCCTAGGGGTAAGAACCCTTCTACTTGGAGTTACTCTATAGAGAAATCTCCGTGTAGTTAATACTCACAGGGGTACACAAGTATGTATCTCCTACTATATCTTTATAGCTTACTGTCCTAAGCTACTCCATTGTTAAGGACATTTGCATGTTGATTGCCAAGGAGATAATCCATTGTATACTTATTTGGTTTTCCTTTCATTACAGGAGGAACAACAGATACCTAAAAATGCAGTCCTCTGCAAGGCCAAGAGTAAGTATTTTTATGGTCATAATACTTGTAGGTTTCATGCCCCCTGCAATATTATATCTGGATCCCTACATTATAGGAACCCACAGGTTTGCAGTTTATGTCGGACATTAATGTCTGAAGGTTTTGAAAATCCCAAGTCTACGGATACTAGGGATACAGGTCAATATAAATTACTCAACTGGGTGAGAGGCTTTCAAAAGATCTTTCAGCGACCTTTCCTACCTAATGGTAGGATGCGTAGGCTACTATTTCCGGAAGCAAGTGAGAAAATAATTGTGCCTCAGGAACCAGCTATATCCCCTGATGGCCAGAAAACCTTTAGGATTGAGGGCAAGAAGTGTCCCAGGGTAGAAGAGAAAAATGTTGTGTCGGAATTTCCTCCGTCTATGCCGTCTATAGAGCTATTGATGTCGACATCTTCGTCTTCTACCCCTCTATTGGATATTTGCCAGCCTGGCCGGTAGTACCCCGACAACAGAACCTGTAGCAGCAGTCCAATAAAGGACTGAAGAACCTTTGGGGACAGCAGCCATCTTGGCCGCCGGCAGTCATCAGCTAACGGCAGGGACCATAGCAGCCGGTAGATGATGTGGTTGGTGGCAGTATGCCCTGCCATCAGCCAAAGTCATGGATAGAGGGGGAGTCTGGTTGGCTCCGGCAACCTACCGGCAATGGTAAGGTTGCAAGATGCCGGCTTAAAGAAAGACAATGGCTCAGCCATAAAATTTGGACAGAGGAGTAGGGAACAGGGTCCTGTAATGAGTCTGAAAGGAACTGGCAAAATTGTCAGTCCTACCACCTGTTAAAAGAAACTCTGTTTCAGTATTGGCAGAATCCCAGGTGACAGGAGAGACTCAGTTCTCCATCCCAGAGATTGCCGACACAGTTAAGGGAATGGCGGCACTGCCGCCTCCTCTCAACAAAGAAGAAACAGAGTTCCAGTGCCACGTTATCCTAGGCTAAAGAATATTACTCTTCAGCCCAGAGTACTTTGGCGCAGAACTAGTCGTTTAGTCGCAAGGAGAAGATGGCATCTACCATAACCTCGAGTGCGGCTAATGAGGGCTAACCTCCATTACCGGCCACCTAGGCGGCAGGGGAATGATGGTATCCTACAACCCATTCGCCCTACCGGCTGGTTGCTGACATAAGACTAAATACTCTGATATTCTGACTAATTCCCAAAACCTACTGGTATACCACAACCAACGGTTAAGGGAAGAGGCAGGACAAACCTTAAGTTAGCTATGTCTGAGTAAAATTCAAGGCACGGCCATTGGGGTTGTAGCCTGAAGCTACACTCAGAGGGAAAGAGATTACCCTTAAATCTCCGAAGAGACGTGTAATGTTTCATAACTTTCTAGGAGGTATCAGTCTCCATAGAATTAAAACAATACACGAGGGTAACCAGGGAATGTCTGAACGTATAGCAAAACGTCTAGGTTATGTTACCTAGGGTAGACGAGATCTCGGTTACCTAAATAACCGAAACTCTAACCATACGGTCGACAGAGAAAAAAGGAAAAAATTATACATATTATCAAATCTTTACAAGAATAATTGCCTAGATAGCTAGATAATAGAAATAATTAAATAAGTTTATTTAAAACTGGAAGTCGTTCTGCTATCAAAATAACACATGCTTAACGAACGAGGGCACCCATGGCGACTCCAGTAACTGGCCTAGCTCTTAGGCACAGTAAAATACTCTAATTTCATTGTGAAACATGAGCTAAAATATACTCATAGTAAAGACCCCATACTCAACTTTCCAGAGGCGGAAGAAGATGGAGAAAGCATAATTATAATCCTGTAAAATTATTGAAAAGTTAGATCACCAGGGAATACCAGTGAGTGAAATCGCTTAAAAAAAAGGAATGTCCGCCATCGTAGGAATGGCGCTGATATCATACTCAATAGTAGTATAAGAATGGGGTAGCCTTGATACGGCTCCCTTTTATTTTGCCACACCTGCTCGAAGCGTAAACGCTGTTAGGGGTGTAGATTGCTATGAGGCGTGTCAAGTATACGTCCCTGATGTTAATTTAGAGATATTCGCGCCAGGAGTTAGAATTCTGGATACCTAAAGGTAAAATTCTATGGGAATATCACTAAAGAACATATATCCTTTAGGAAGCTACTCTAAGGAACTTCCATCAACACGACATGGCTTGAGCCCAAATATATATATATATATATATATATATATATATATATATATATATATATATATATATATATATATATATATATATATATATATATATATGTACAGTATATATATACATATGAATAGATGTATATATATATATATATATATATATATATATATATATATATATATATATATATATATATATATATATATATATATATATATATATATATATATATATATATATAAACTTTGCCAACTTATGTTGACAAGGAACCCCGTGAATTCATCAATGAGATATCGGTAATTTATTATTGGAATACTTTGGCAAAAAATTTGAGAAATATAGAAATATTTACTTCAGCAAAATAATTAGTTGATCAGAGATCTACCGTTACCGTGAAACAAATGTTCTCTTAAGACGGCTAAAATAAAAATAGTGTTATGCTTTCTGATTATATAAAGAGAGCCTGATCTTTGTGTGACTGGCAGCTTGGAGTTGAAGAACGAATGTTGAATGTATATGAAAAAGAAAAATTCTACTCGTTGAAATGAAAGTTTGCGTAATCTATATGAAATAAGAAAGATGAGTTAACTCCTACATGTAGTTTTGAATACATTTATTTTGCTGAGGGAGGCACTTGAGAATTATGAATTATAATATAACAGCCTACACTCGGAGCAATTACAAATTTTAAGGGGAATATGGATCTGAATATCACGAAATCATGGGCCTGGTAATAAAAAAATAAATGGTTTATGAAGTGTTAAGCACTTACTTTCAAGTGCAAAAGTGCGTGGCTAGTACGTCGGTTTATGAAGGGTCATGCAGCTTCAGACAAGTTTCTGCGTCGATGACTGTCTCTGTACAATGGTATTGCATGTATGTGTACCGTATTTATAAAATCGACATCGAACATTAGAGTTAAAGGGAATATTTTTAAAGAAGATTCTCCATCGAATTATTGTATGAGGATTTTCCCATTTTAGGCAGATACTGATGAAATTTACCAATAACTCAATCCCAGGCTTGAGCCCTTTATATCGCCTTAAGCATTGAGAAGAAGATATTGAATAATCTTGTTTTCATAATCCATTTATTATCTCACGAGGTATTTTCTTTTCTAAGGAAGTTTTCAATGTACCCCAAGAGAAAATTATGATTATATTATCAGATAAAATGAAATACAAGGAAAATCTTAGCATTCGAAAAAATTAGATCAACGATTTGATAAATGCATAAATCAAAATCCCCGTATTCGCCTACTTGTGGGAAAGACAAATCCAACACGTAAACGATGATGATAATGAAATATGAGTAATATGTAATCAAGATACATTCACACCGATATAATTTGACTATAGAATATTATATTTTTACACAATTCGAATGAAAAATATAAGTGTTTACACAACAAAAGTTAAGGAATGTACACTAACATAACAATTTTTCTAAGGTTATTCTATTCTCTCTCGATCTTAGCTGGACGATTGCCAATATTCTCTCCTACTTAGTATTATCTTCGTATGGCAAAGGTACTGATCGCAAAAAGAAAAAAATCTCAAAGCAACTATCACCTGCATGAATAGTATTGACTCTTTCTTAATGTTGTGTAACCGTCTTTTGTTTGCCTGACAATGAGCTTCTGCAGGAATGGGCAGGAGCACTTTGCCTTATGAGGTGTGACTCACGAAAATAAAGAGGTAAAATTTGCATTTGTTTTTCTCTCATTCTTAGGTATCGCATCAAGAAAAATATACGGTTCCAAAAAATATTTTTTCTTATATATATAAATATATTTATTATTTTCTGTCAAATAATAGTTTCCTGATTTTTACATTAGCAAATAACAGTACTGTATCTGTAAATGGATGAATGTGGGAACAAATGAACTAGAAAAACCGTGATAAAGAAAATGTATTGGATTACAAAATCTATGTTTTAGAATACTAGGATCAAATGTAAAATTAACAAATACCCTTTATTACGATAAGCTTTTTCATTACCTGAAATCTAATTCACCTTCAGCGGAGGGTAGAAATACTTTTTACTTGATTTTGCATAATGCTTATTGCAACATTACATTTCGAGTTCAAAAGAAAGTAGAAATAGAATAATCATGTTATTCATGAAATATCAAAATATCATCCATACACCATATATATATATATATATATATATATATATATATATATATATATATATATATATATATATATATATATATATATATATATATATATATATATATATATATATATATATATATATATATATATATATATATATACATACATATATATATATATATATATATATATATATATATATATATATATATATATATATATATATATATATATATATATGTATATATATAATATATATATATATATATATATATATATATATATATATATATATATATATATATATATATAAATATATCTTCTTCTTCCCAGCTGGTTCCCATTTTTATATGGGGTCGCCGTTGCGGATGAGACATTTCTATCTTTTTCTATTCTGCGCTTCTGCCTCATCAATCCCCTTCTCCTGTAAATCTCCTCTGACACAGTCCCTCCATCTCTTTCTTGGTCTCCCTCTTCTTCTTCTTCCTTGAACCTCCATCTCCATAGTATGTCTCCCAACGTGGTCCTCATCTCTCCTCATCAGGTGTCCATACCATCTCAGCCTCCCTTCCTGCACTTTCTTTGATATTTCCACTACCTTTGTCGACCACCTTATGCAGTCATTTCTCATCCGATCCTCTCTTGTCACCCCAGACATCCACCTAAGCATTCTCATTTCTGCCACATCCATCTTCTTCTCCTCTGTCTTCCTCATGCTTGCTGTTTCTGTTCCATACACCATTGCTGTTCTTACCACTGTCTTATGAAATTTTTCTTTCACTCTCAGTGGTATTCTTTTGTCGCAAAGAACTCCTGAGGCTGGTCTCCAGTTGTTCCAGCCTGCCTGTACCCAATGTTTAACTTCATCTTCCATACCTCCTCCAACATTAACAAATGATCCCAAATACTTAAACTTATCAACTCTCTTTATCTGTTCTCCCCTAAGCTGAATACTTTCTCTATCATCCCCCTCACTGGTGGTACACATATATTCTGTCTTAGATCTACTTATTCTCATTCCTCTGTCCTCCAGTACTTGCCTCCATCTTTCCAATTTCATTTCCAGATCTTCCCTGCTCTCTGCGCACAGAACAATATCATCTGCATACAATATGTTCCATGGTACTGCCTCCCTTACCTCTTCTATTAAAACGTCCATCACTATGTTAAAGACAAATGGGCTCAGAGCTGACCCTTGGTGTAATCCTACTCTCACCTCAAAGCCCTCTGTCTCCCCAGTACTGCTCCTCACTCTAGTAAATACATTACGGTACATCTCTTGTATCAGTCGAACGTACTTCTCTGGCACCCTCCTCTCCCTCAGACTCCTCCACACCTCTTCTCTTGGGACTCGGTCATAAGCCTTTTCAAGGTCAATGAATACCACATGCAGGTCTCTTTGCTTTTCCCGGAATTTCTCCATTAGTTGCCTCAGACAAAATACACCATCTGTTGTTCCCCTACCTTTCATGAATCCCATTTGCTCTTTACCTATTTCTACTTCTTCTCTTAGTCTGGCATATATCATCCTTTCCAGTATCTTCAAAGTGTGGGACATCAATTTAATACCTCTGTAATTCCCACACTCTTGGACATCACCTTTCCCTTTGAAGATTGGGATCAATATACTCCCTCGCCACTCATTTGGTATCTTTTCCTGCTCAAAAATCTTTATCATGAGGTCATAGAGTATGTCTACTCCTTCATCTCCTAATGCTTTCCATGCCTCCACAGGAATCATGTCTGGCCCAGTTGCCTTCCTATTCTTCATCTTCCTCGGTGCATTTATTACCTCTTGTCTAGAGAAACTTATTACCATGCCAAAGTTCGCCTGTCCATCCTCTCTTAGTAATCTATCATTTTCTTCATTTAACAGCTGTTCAAAATATTCTTTCCATCTCTTTACAATGTCTTCCTCCTTTCTAAGTACTACACCATCTTGATCTTTAATTTGTTTGATGTGTGTAATATCTTTGGTGCTCTTATTTCTAGTCTTTGATAGCTTGATCATCTTGTTTAATCCTCCCTTTGTCCCCAGCTCATTATACACATCATCATATGCCTTAGCTTTAGCTTGGGCTACTACCTTCTTCACCACCTTGTTTTTCTCTCTGAGCCTCTCTCTGTCATCCCCTGACTGTGACTCTTCCCATCTCTTCTTTGACTCCTTCTTATCTTTTACAACTTTCTCAATTTCTTCACTCCACCACCAACTCTCCTTTTCTTCCCATATGATACCAGATGTCTCTCCTAGCAACTCCTTTCCATGCCTTCTCATTACTGCTGCATTTTGTGTCCACCATTCCTCAACATCTTCAATTCCTATATCAATATCCTCCAAAACTCTTCTCTTAAACTCTCTCGTTTTATCTCCTTCCCTCACTAGTTTGTACCACTTAATCTTCCTTATCCCTTTACCTTTAGCTTTTCTTTCCCTTTTTAGGCCTAAGTCCATACATAGCAGTCTGTGATGGCGGGCTACATGGTCACCTGGGATAACCTTGCAGTTCTTGACCTCCACCAGCTTTATCCTTTTATACAGGAAGTAGTCTATCTGGGAGCATCTTCCCCCACTCCTATAAGTTATTAGGTGTTTACTATTGCTATGTCAAATGACACAGCAAAATCCACTACACTCTCTCCTTCTGGGTTTCTCTCCCCAATTCCATGGCCCCCATGCACCCGACCAATTGCCTCATTCTCACTTCCCACATAGCCATTCAAATATGCCCCCACTATGACCCTCTCCTGTTCTTCCAGTTCTTGCATTACTCCATCCATGTCTCTCCAGAAATTTCCCTTCTCCTCTTCTGTGCAACCAACTTGAGGTGCATATGCACTTATAATATTCAGAATCTCTCCTCCACAACACATCTTCAATCTGATGATACGGTCATTCTTTCTATGCACCTCTATCACCGCATTCTTCAGCTCACCAGACAGTACTATGCCAACTCCATTCCTACCTTGTTTATTTGCTCCGCTATAATATAGCTTATATCCACCACCCAACTCTTTAGCTTTATTTCCTTTCCATCGTGTTTCCTGCACACAAATAGCATCTACTCTCTTTTCCCTTATCAAGTCTGCCACTTCTCTACCTCTCCCAGTCATGGACCCAACATTAAGCTGACATATTCTGAGTCCAAAGTGAGCTCGCTTCTTTAGCTGCACCCGCTCCTGATGCAGTAGCCCTCGCCTTATCACAGAGTTAGGGCGATGTCTCTGTGCGTCGTTTACGGAGTAGGCCCTAGCATTACCTCTTTCCCTATTTTGGCTCATTCCATTTAAGGTTTTGGCACAGGTTTTTACGGTCGGATGCTCTTCCTGACACCAACCCTCCTTATTTATCCGGGCTTGGGACCGGCACCCATTGGTGGCTAGGTTATATAAATATATATATATATATATATATATATATATATATATATATATATATATATATATATATATTTATTTATTTATTCATATATATACACACACATATATATATATATATATATATATATATATATATATATATATATATATATATATATATATATATATATATATATTTATTTATTTATTCATATATATACACACACACATATATATATATATATATATATATATATATATATATATATATATATATATATATATATATATATATATATATATATATATATACTTGTGTGTGTGTAAATATATAAGGTTTATAATAACTTTGAAAATCTTTTTTGTTTTATTTTCTAATTTGTGTCCTTCAGAACTATCCATTATTGGTTTATGAATTACTATTCTTCCTTTGAATTAGATGGGAGTATTCAATTAGATGCTAAATGCATGTTAATGATCTGTTGCTTCCATAATACGAAAAATGTGATTATCCCCTCTCTGCAATATAGTTTTGAAGTGAAGAGCTGCAATTGTTAATATATCATTCTTTAATGACAGAAATGAATTGCGAAAAAGAATGAAACAGAAATATTGAAGAAAATAAAGGACAAAAGAAAAGCTATAATAGCATGGAGAAATGGTATCCAGTTATCCATTAAAAAACATAGACGGGAAAGTGAAAGTCAAAACATGATAGTTACTGGTACTCTTCACCAGAACTATTATTGATTTTGTACTGAACTACTTGTGAAATACTAAGATTAAATATAATAGACAATCCTAATTAAACTCATTAGATGAAGACTACAAACATATATATATAAACCTGATTCAGACTCGAACTGACAAATTTATCAATCAGGAAATATAAAAAAAAGTATGCAAGAAGCTAAAGAAAAAAATATGATTGTAAAATAATTTTTTTGGTTTAAGAGCATAACAAGAAAATTGTATATTTATAAGAATAAAAATTAGGTTGTACACATCATACATTACTCTTACTAATACTTAACTTTCAAATATATTCCCTACTATAGTTAGGGGGCTAAACGTCCTCACTCTGCTCCCACCCGTCCTTCCTATCAGCTAAAAAAAAAAATAAATAAAAAAAAAAAAAAATTCCTTTGCAATTGTATTGGTTACCTGACAATTATTCTTCGGTCAATAATAAACGATAGTTTTTGGGGTGGTTAAATTTGACAAAGACTGGAATTAGGAATATGAAGATGTTGAAAGATGGACATGCATAAAAAATACAGTTGTATTGAAAAATGGCACAGTTAGGTAAATTTAGATCGGCGAATATATTGTAATATCTTACAGATAGTGTTATAAAACATATCGCTGGAAATCGTGGTAGATGGACTTAAATTCCTTGAAATAGGAAAGACTTTTTTTAGTTGAAATACATATTTATTTTCATATCCTATGTCTAAAGCAGTCGTTTCATTCTAAATACAGAAGAGGTTAGAACTTAAGATAGAAAGATAATTCCAAATACTTCAGTTCAACTTTATACAAGCTGGGACGATATGAAGTTAAGGATTAAACTATGGTAGAAACAGCCAGGAGGAACAAAATATAATATAAAAACCTGTGATGGCAGATGGTTCAGAAAAAATGGCATTAATTACCAAGAAGTAACAAAAAATTAACCTCATTTGAATTAGTGTTTTGAGAAGGATTTTGACATTTCGCAGCTTGAGAAGTAGGCAAATGCAAGCATGGAAACGTTCACTTGTTTGGTGAGAGAATCCGTATTAAAATTGTGAAGTCATGAAGTAAGGATGGGTCAGGAGTAATTCATGAAAGAATACTAATTAGAGTCTGTCAGGGATTAAAGATGGAGAGAGGGCTGGAATGGTTGAATGAAGTACAATCAAAAGAATGTTTTGTAGAGGAAGATGTCTTAATAGAATTTGCTGGAAAAGCCGATTAAGGTAAGGAACCTTTCATCTTTGAGACAGTGATATATATATATATATATATATATATATATATATATATATATATATATATATATATATATATATACATATTTATATATATCTATATATATATATATATATATATATATATATATATATATATATATATATATATAAATATATATATATATATATATATATATATATATATATATATATATATATATATATATATATAGATAGATATATATATATATATATATATACATATATATATATATATATATATATATAGATATATATATATATATATATATATATATATATATATATATATATATATATATATATATATATAGATATATGTATAGATATATATATATATATATATATATATATATATATATATATATATATATATATATATATATATATATATATATACAAATATCTATATATATACATATATATATATATATATATATATATATATATATATATATATATATATATATATATATATATATATATATATATACATATATATATATATATATATATATATATATATATATATATATATATATATATATATATATATATATACATATATATATATATATATATATATATATATATATATATATATATATATATATATATATATATATGTATATATACATATATATATATATATATATATATATATATATATATATATATATATATATATATATATATATATATATATATATGTATATATATACATATATATATATATATATATATATATATATATATATATATATATATATATATATATATATATATATATATATATATATATATATATACACTAAACATGACGAAAATACCTGCTCATGTGAAGACATACAAAAACTCTTATGAAATGCAATATGTGTATTAGACCCGAATCCAGAAAAAGAAAATATTTTTTGAAGTTCTTTACAAATTGCTATGAAGATAAATTTGAAAGTTACTTTGATTTTTATTGGTAACATCCATTTCCTTTTAAGAGTTGGTGTCCACCGAAACAAAGCCGTAATAAAACATTTCGGTCTTTGAACCGTCAAAAGCTTCTCACTCACATCTGAACGATTCAGAATCATGGGCTATCGGAGAGGTTCTCACTTCGTTCTTCCCATTAAGTAGAGTACCCCAAATGGACTTATTTTCTGATCCAAAGTGACTCAAATAAATCGGAAAGGTAAGTTATGTCTCTTTTGTTACCGGAAATATTATGGCATTTTTGAAATTCATGGACTTTTAGTCTTCTCTTTTCAGACATATTTATAGTTTCTGCAACAATGATTTGTAAATAGAGAGAGAGAGAGAGAGAGAGAGAGAGAGAGAGAGAGAGAGAGAGAGAGAGAGAGAGAGAGAGAGAGAGAGAGAGAGAGAGAGAGAAAGGAAATAATAAAAAAAGGAAACATAAAATAGAAGGAGTGAAGTAATGAAGGGAGAGAGTTACTAGCCATAACTAAGAAGTATAATTACTATTTTCTATTAGTCTTTTCCTATAATCAAGATGTTACTCACGATAGTATGGCTCAAGTTTGGGAATAAGAGAATTTTTCTCTGCCACATTGTTTACCTTAGCAACTGAATTTATGATGAATCCAGTGCAGGAAACTTACAAAATAATAGTTTTTATACGTAAAAAAATCACTGAAACACGTTCGCCAATTAAATGCACCTCGCCACTATACGGGAGAGTTTTTCACTTTGTCTCTTGTTTTGTGGACAATAAAACCGTTCCCTATCAATAACTCCATGTCCACTTAAATCCAGTGTTTTGTAAGGTTTTATCTCCACATTTATCTTAGTAGGGCTTCGTTACAAATTCTATATTTCGACCAATTGTACTTTTGCACTTTCTAATACCTGATTCACATCAATTTTTTTGAAAATTACTTTTTTCTAATTATATTCACACTCTTATGAACCTGAAGACTTCTTGGCATCATTTCATATAAAACCATGCAAAGATACATGATTTTTTTATTGGGTAAGATTCCTCATGCTTAACAGGAAAGTGTTCCTAAAACTCTTGGCAACTCGTCATTACTGGGATATTCACATATAGTTTTTAGCTTCTTTTAATTTATTTGACCATTCACCAGTGTATGTGTTAATGCATTGTCATCAGTTACCCAAAATGAATCTATGCCGTCTGCGTGTTATATTTGACTGCGATATGCTGCAAATATGGCCAGTTATTGTGGAGACTAGTTTTCAAGTATATTTCTGAAATTATTTTGAGTTACACCTTTGAAACATCTTGTTTTTGAGAATTATAAAAGCAGAAAAACAATCACTGCTGTTATCTTCAGTACTTAATTTTAGAACTATATACGTAAAATATTAGTCGTACAGAATAAAATATAGAGAAGGTTACCTTTCAATTATTTTTACATTATTACTATACTAAAAACCATATGTTCCAACTTAACATAAGTGTCCTAATGTATTCAAACAAAAATAAGGAACCATTCTTACTGTACTGTTCATTGTGAAATATACATATCTCTTCTTTTGTGAAAAGAAAATATAATAAATTTTCAAAAAAAATTGCACTCAGTGTAGCTATACAGCATAGTTCATGCACACTCCAATTTCCAACATTTATGTCAAGACTGTGACGGGCCGAGAGAGGCTGCAACAAAGAAGGCAGGATGGAAGCAACTGAGTAACTTTGTTAAAGAACATCTGTTTATATATACATAAACTCCAGGCAAAAAGGACATAAAAACCAACAGGCAATTTCATGTTCAACCGACAACCGGTGCTGTCAACAGTTAACGGTGAGAAAAATAGACTTGTTATTTCAGGTCCCTATCAGTGCGAGGGGAGAGCAAAGATATAAAGCATAATATATAAAAAAAATTTAATATCGTTACTATGTACGATCATGAGACACACGGTTGGTACATGGCTCCACTCCCCCCCTAAAAATGGCATACTGTACATGGTGAATAGGGCGCCCTGATCTAGAGAGATGAACTGTAGGCGGGTCATCTGGCTGGAGATAAGGAGGTTTTAGACAATCAATGGAGACCCAGTCTTCTTTGCCACGAATGTTTAGTAGGAATGCTTTCAGACTGCATCGGATCACAAGGAAAGGGCCCGTGTAAGGGGACATTAGCAGTGGCTTGCTAGTGTACTTGCATAGGAAGACATGCATTGCAGAGTGCAAGTTTGTCGGTATGTGATGGTTCGCTGGGGCTTATAAGTCTGGCAGCATGGAGTAAATTTTCCCACAACGTGACATATCCGCTGGAGATCGACGGAGGAGGTTGCAAAAGGAAAAAACTAGGCAGGGTCAACTAACGTAACGCCATACACCATTTCAGCTGCCAAGACGTCAAGGGTGTCTTTAGGAGTGGTCCTTAGTCCCAGGAGGACCCATGGAAGATGAGTAAACCAGTTGGAATCCTTGCAGCAGGACATTAAAGCTGCTTTGAGGGTTCGATGAAAACGTTCAATCATTCCATTGGCAGCGGGGGTTTTAGGCAGTTGTCTGATATAGGGTGATGCCCAGGAGATTCTTTATTGATGTCCACAATTGGGAGTTGAAAGTGGTACCCATATCAGAAGTAATATACTCAGGAATAACAAATCTTACAATCAATCCTTAGAATAGGGCAGATGTACATGAGGCGGACGTTGCAGTTTCCATGGGAATAGCTTTATGCCAACGAGTGGAGCGGTTGATGACGGTAAACAGGTAACGATGTCCTTTTGATGTGGGTAGGGGGCCTATAACGTTGACGTGAATATGGGCGAAACGACGCTGAGGTTGAGGAAAGGTGCAAACTCCTGAATCCGTGTGTTGATGTAGTTTGGAATCCTGGCAAGAAGTACAGGCGCGGACCCAATGCCTTGCCAAATGAACTTCATCTTCAGCAGCTGTGCAGTAGAATGGCATGGGGGATGTTAAAGGCAGTGAGTGAAATGAAACACCTATCAAATGTCGCTGTCTACCAGTACTTACGTCAAAGAGGAGGGTGGTGTTGGAGGCATCAAGGGGGATGTCTTCCCACCGGAGGGATGTGCAGGATGTACTACATGCTTGGTACTCTGGATCCTGTCGTTGGGCTTCAGCTAAGGCGTTGTAATCCATTCCCAGTTGAACGGCAGCCAACGTGTTTCTTGACAGGGCCTCGGCAACGGGATTCATTTTCCCAGGGACTTG
>NC_090737.1:661718-666718 GCF_036898095.1 Palaemon carinicauda
GGGAGGCAGATATAAGTGCTGTTGCAGGTTTTGAGGTGTCGGTGATGGGAGATGAGAATGAGAGATTGCAATAGAAAAAGTGAAGGTAGGGGGTGTGACTGTACTTGAATGGTTGGTGAGATAGTTTAATATGTGTTTCTTGTTGTCAATGGTACCAGTAGATTAGGTTTGTGCATGTATTGTACCACTATATAAGGGTAAAGGAGTTTTGCATGAGTGTTGTAATCCAAGAGGTATTAGTTTGTTGAGTGTAGTTGGAAAAGGGTATGGTAGAGTAATGATTAATAAGATTAAGGATAAAACAGGGAATACAATTTTAGAAGTAGAGGGTGGTTTTAAAAGAGGTAGGGGTTGCATGAATAAGATTTTTACAGTTAGGCAGATATGCGAGGAATATTTCGCAAAAGGTAAGGAGGTGTATGTTGCGTTTATGGATCTGTAGAAACCGTATGATAGAGTTGATAGGGAAGCAATGTGGAATGTGATGAGGTTATATGGAGTTGGTGGAAGGTAGTTGCAACCAGTGAAAAGTTTCTACAAAGGTAGTAAAGCATGTGTTTAGAATAGGAAATAAAGTGAGTCATTGATGTCCGGTGAGAGTGGGGCTGAGATAGGGATGTGTGATGTCGCCATGGCTGTTTAACTTGTATGTTGATGGAGTGGTGAGAGAGGTGAATGCTCGAGTGCTTGGACGAGGATTAAAACTGGTACACGAAAATGACCATGAATTGGAGGTAAATCAGTTGTTGTTTGCAGATGATACTGTACTGGTTGCTGACACAGAATAGAAGCTTGACCGACTAGTGACAGAATTTGGAAGGGTGTGTGAGAAAAGGAAGTTGAGAGTTAATGTGGGAAAGATTAAGGTTATAAGATGTACGCGAAGGGAAGGTGGAGCAAGGTTGAATGTCATGTTGAATGGAGAGTTACTTGAGGTGGTGGATCAGTTTAAGTTCTTGTGGCCTGTCGTTGTAGCAAATGGTGGAGTCGAAGCAGATGTACATCAGAGAGTGAATGAAGGTTGCAAAGTGTTGGGGACAGTTAAGGGAGTAGTAAAAAATAGAGGGTTGCGCATGAATGTAAAGAGAGTTCTATATGAGAAAGTGATTGTACCAACAGTGATGTTTGGATCGGAGTTGTGGGGAATAAAAGTGACGGAGAGACAGAAATTGAATGTGTTTGAGATGAAGTGTCTAAGGAGTATGGCTGGTGTATCTTGAGTAGATATGATTAGGAACGAACTGGGGAGGGTGAGAACGGGTGTAAGATATGAGTTAGCAGCTAGAGTGGATATGAATGTGTTGAGGTGATTTGGCCATGTTGAGAGAATGGAAAATGGCTGTCTGCTAAAGAAGGTGATGAATGCAAGAGTTGATGGGAGAAGTACAAAAGGAAGACCAAGGTTTGGGTGGATGGATGGAGTGAAGAAAGCTCTGGGTGATAGGAGGATAGATGTGAGAGAGGCAAGAGAGCGTGCTAGAAATAGGATTGAATGGCGAGCGATTGTGACGCAGTTCCAGTAGGCCCTGCAGCTTCCCCCGGTGCCTTACATGACTGCGGAGGTAGCAACAATAGGGGATTCAGCATTATGAAGCTTCATTTGTGGTGGATAACGGGGGAGGGTGGGCTGTGGCACCCTAGCAGTACCAGCCGAACTCGGTTGAGACCCTTGTCAGGCTGGGAGGAACGTAGAGAGTAGAGGTCCCCTTTTTGTTTTGTTTCATTTGTTGATGTCGGCTACCCGCCAGAATTGGGGGATGTGCCTTGGTATATATATATATATATATATATATATATATATATATATATATATATATATATATATATATATATATATATATATATATATATATATATATATATATATATATATATATATATATGTATGTATGTTATATAGAGCAAGCCTGATCTTTCTGTGACTGGCACTTGGAGTTGAAGAACGGAGGTTAAATGTAAATAAAAGGGAAAAAATTTACTTGTTGAATTGAATACTTGTGCAATCTATGTGAAATAAGGGAGTTGAAATGATACCTTTATGAAATTATGAATAGATTGATTTTTTGAGACATGCAAAGGGTATACATTACAATATAACGGCCGACACTGGAAGTAATTCTTAATTTTTAGGTGATATGGATCGATAGATTGTGAAAGTGTTAGTAGAATGAAATGGATGGGTTACTAAAGCGTTAACGCTTACTTTTAAGTACAAAACTGCGTGGACAGTACATTAATTGATGGGAAGTCAATAAGATTCAGATAAGTTTCTTGTACTTTATATGTGTCTGTGGGTAGATGATTGTCTCTCTACAATGGTATTTAATGTGTGTTTACCATATATATAAAATCAGGAACGAACTTTAGAGTAGAAGGGATTATTTTTAAATATGCTTGTCACATCCAATCATTCTATGAGTATTGGCTGCATCTTAGACAAATACTGATGAAATGTAATATTACCTGAATCCTAGGTATTCATCATAAAATAACCAAGTGTTGTAAACTCACCAGTCAGCTATCATGGTAGAGACGGGCTTATTTAAAGTCTATGAACAGATTCCCGAATTCGAAAGAAATATGTATGGTGACTTTTCATAAACTTATATCTCTCTTGATGGCTCAGTTGGTAGAGTCTTCGTAGGCATGGTTTTCGGTTGATTAGGTGGGGTTCAAATCCCTACCCGGCCAGAAGCTATTACCATAAAATGAATTCCAGTCGATATATAATCACATATTAGAATTCGGTATTTAATGACATTGCGGTTGATATTTAATTTGATTGGAATCTCGAGAGTTAGTGATATATATTCATCATAGAATAATCACGTGTTGCAAAATCAAAATTCACCTATCATGGGAGAGATGGGTTGATTTCAAGTCTATGAACAGATTTCTGAATTCAAAAGGAATATGTACGGTGACTTGTAATAAACTTATATCTCTCTTCATGGCTCAATTGGTAGAGTCCTTGTAGGCATGGTTTTCGGTTGAAATGATAGGGGTTCGAATCCCTGCCCGGCCAAAAGCTATTACCATAAAATGAATTACAGTAGATATTCATTCCTATGATAAAATTCAATATTAGATGCCATTGTGGTTAATATCTAATTTGATTGCAATCACGACTGTTAGTGATATGTATTCATCTTAAAATAACTATGTGTTGCAAACTCATAATTCAGCTAGCATGGTGGAGATGGGTTCATTTTAAGTCTATGAACAGATTCCTGAATTCGACAAGAATATGTACAATGACTTGTCATAAACTTAGATCTCTTTTTATGGCTATGTTGGTAGAGCCCTCGCAGGAATAGTTTTTGGTTGAATAAGTAATGATTCGAGTCCGTGCCCGGCCAAATACTATTACCATAAGATGAATTCCAGGGGATATATATTTCCAGGATAAAATTTGGTATTAAATGCCATTTTGGTTGATATTTAATTTAATTGAAATCTCGGATGTTAGTGATATATATTCATCATAGAATAACCATGTGTTGCAAACTCACAATCCAGCTATCGTAGTGAAAATGGGTTTATTTTAGGTCTGTAAACAGATTCCAGAATTCGAAAGGAATATTTACGGTCACTTGTCATAAACTTATATATCTTTTGATGGCTCAGTTGGTAGAGTCCTCGTAGGCTTGGTCTTCAGTTGAATATTTAGGGGTTCGAATCCCTACCCGGCCAGAAGCTATTACCATAAAATGAATTCTAGTGGATATATATTCCCAGGAAAGAATTCTGTATTAAATGATATTTAAATTGATCGAAATCTTGTGTGTTAGTAACATATATTCATCATAAAATAACCACGTGTTGTAAACTCACAAATCAGCTATCTTGGTGGGGATAGGTTTATTTCAAGTCTATGAACATATTCGTGAAATTCGACAGGAATATGTACGGAGACTTGTCACAAAATTATATCTCTCTTGATGGCTCAGTTAGTAGAGTCCTTGCAAGCATTGTTTTCAGTTGAATTGGTAGCGGTTTGAATCCCTGTCTGGTCAGAAGCTATTACCATAAAATGAATTCAAGTGGATATACATTCCAAGGATAGAATTCGGTAATAAATGTTATTGTAGTTGATATTCAATTTGATTGAAGTCTTGAGTGTTATTAATATATATTCATCATTAAATAACCCTGTTTTGTAAACTCATAATTCAGCTATCATGATGGAGATGGGTTTATTTCAAGTCTATGAACAGATTCCTGAATTCGACAGGAATGTGTACGGTGACTTGTCATAAACTTATATATATCTTGATAGCTCAGTTGGTAGAGTTCTCGCAAACAGGGTTTTCGGTTGGATAGGAAGGGTTCAAATCCCTGCCCTACCAGAAGCTAATTCCATAAAAAAAAATCTAATGGATATTTATTCCCAGGATAGAATTTAGTATTAAAGTCCAATGTGGTTGATATTTAATTTGATTGATATCTCGAATGTTAGTGATATATATTCATCATAAAATAACCACGTGTTGCAAACTCACAATTCATCTATCATGATGGAGATGGGTTTATTTCAAGTCTATGACCAGATTCCTGAATTTGAAAGGAATACGCACGGTGACTTGTCATAAACTTAAATATCTCTTGATGGCTCAGTTGGTAGAGTCCTCTCAGGCATGGTTTTCGGTTGAATAGGTAGGGGTTCTAATCTCTGCCTAGCCAGAAGATATCACAATAAAATAAATTGAAGAAGATATATAATCCCATATTAGAATTCGGTATGAAATGCCATTGTGGTTCATATCTAATTTGATTGACATCTCGAGTTTTAGTGATATATATTCATAACAAAATAACCACGTGTTGCCAACTCTCAATTCAGCTATTATGGTGAAGATGGGTTTATTTCAAGTCTATGAACAGATTCCTGAATTCGACAGGAATATGTAACGGTGACCTGTCATAAACTTATATCTCTCTTGATGACTCAGTTGGTAGAGTCCTCACACCCATGGTTTTCAGTTGAATAGGTAGGGGCT
>NC_090737.1:671718-699218 GCF_036898095.1 Palaemon carinicauda
TTAATAAATTTTAGCTATTTAGCGTTACATAGGATTTCCTTTCGTGCTTAGTATTATTTGGCGAAGTATTCGCCATTCTGACCTACGCTAGGCCATGTAGCCTAGTCGTTTGGTCCTAGTACTTAATGCATGATTTTGGTTTTTCCGAGTGTAATTAAAAGTTTATTAAAGCTTTAGGCTATATTTTATACAATTTAGACTGTGTGGAATATTTCCAAGATTGTATACGTGAGAGTTTCGGTGAATTAGGTAATCGATTCTCTTGGTGCCTAGGTTAATTGCTTATGGAGCCTTAGTATACTTTATTATTCTCCCCGGTTGCTTTCTTTTCTTCGGAGAAGGTATGCAATCCCTTTCCCTCTGTTTAAGCCTTGGGCTTATCCCTAAGTGGTTTTTTCCGAATTTATTTTCGATAAAACTATACTAGGGTGTTACTGTACCTTCCTGTTCCAGCAAAGTCTGGTTCAAAGAGGGACAGAACAACAGAGTTTTTTAGTCTGGTCCGTGTTGTCTGGCTTGGGGCAGAGTTCCCCTCGCTGACCTAACACTTTTAAAGGGAGCTTAGCTCCCTTAGGTCACTATCGAAGGTTTCTGTAGTATGATTCCTCCCTTTGTGATCGACCAGACTAAAGTCCTGTTGCTGTTCTTGGGGAGGATAAAATCTTCCCTTGGGAATAGCAACGCCTTCCTTGCTTTGGTGCTTTGGAAGCTGGCAAGTATTGCTGGCCCTTTCCCTTAGATCTCCCTTAGGCTAAGACAGAGTTCTTGGCTGCGGGTGATCTGTCACTAAAGCAAGGTTGGCAGGACCCTTTTGTCCCTTCCCCCTCTATCTCCGTAATGGCCTTGCCATTACTGTACTGTACCCTGCCGGCCGGCAGAGCTGGCCGGCAGGGGTATTACTGTACTGTACGTCATTCTACTTCTGGACCTAGTATAGGTTGGGATGTGGAATTGACTAAGGCCATTGCCGGCCGGCTGAGATGCTGGCCGGCAAGGGCCTTATGTTTTCGAGTGCTGCCCGGACCTCTCTTGGTCCCTCATCCATGCCTGCCGACAGAGCCGGACGGCATTGGTCAAGGAAGCCTGAATTAAGTTTCTCCCCTTCCTTATATGCACTCTTTCGGTTGCCGGGCTTTGGGGGTCGTGTACACTCTTATCCCGGCATCCATTCTATTTTCTTCTAGTGCTGTACCTGTCCCGGCTGCCGGCCTATGAGGCAGACAGCCGGGCAGGTGTAGTCTTCTGGTTCTTTTGCTGCCGGCTGGCATTGGTCTTGTACCTTTGCCGGCCGGCTTATGTCAGTCCTTGTCTGCCGGTCACCAAGAGTGTGGCCGGCAGCTAGGTACTACCTTGTGTAGTTACTGGCCGGCAGTCATTGCCGGCCAACACTGGCTGTTGCTGGCCGGCAGTTACTGCCGACGGCACAAGCATTTGAACCAGAAGGCTGCCGCCCTATAGCTGTTAAGTAGTATACTTTAAAGCTAATTGTGGTGTGTGCCGGCCGGCAAAGGCAGGCCGGCACACATCCTCCTATACTGTACTAGTATTCTTCTGTATAGCATATACAGTAAGAAGAAAACTATAGTAAAAGTTTAGGTACAGCACTGTATCTTCTAACACTATTGTGTTTTCTTGCACAGCCCTTTGCTGTTGCCCTCAGACAGGAAGCAGAGTCTTCCCCGTCTATTATCCAGGATTTTAAAATCATTGCCTAGGTGTGAGCTCCACCTGTTTCCTCTGGAAACCTTGCATTGGTTACTCTAGTAGAGATAAACCAATTTTGATTTTATTATCTGGAAAGCTGCAACAATGGGTTGTGAGGGAAACACAAGTGTGTGTCTTTCCTTTATGAATTGTTATGCTATACTATGCATATCCAGTGATACATAGTTCACTTGATACTCATGGAAATTTTTTCTCTTTACAGGAGGACCCTCCGAAGTGCGGAAATGTTTTCTGCAATGTCCGTAGCAGGAACCTCTGCGGACATGAGTGTTGTAGGAGGCACGCAGCATGCGCTGTCTCCAAGGATGATCTCCAGTATTGGGACCCTCAGGTATGTACTGTATGCACTAACCTGATTACTGAGGCTTTTGATTCCCCTAGAACGACGGAATCAAGGGATATAGCTAGGGAAAAGCTCCGTACTTGGGTAAGGGGCTTCAAGAAGAACACCTCTGGCCCTTATCTTCCTAGTGAGAAGATGAGGGCGTATCTTTTTCCCCAGGCATCAGCTGAAGCAGTGATTCCCCAGCCTCAAGAGGAGATCCCCCAAGACCTAGTCCAGGTGGACGAGGAAGTCGCAGATGCGATGCAAGACATCCAGTTGTGTGACAGGATGTCTGATGTGGACGAAGGTTTGGAAGAAGACCTCCTGGCAGAAGGTCAGGATCAAGTTCAAACCCCGGATGTCGCAGAGGATGGGGTCGACGAGGTGTCGGCTACTCCGGTTCAGATGCCGGAGCCCATCCCCTCAACATCCGCTGGTCTCCCAGTAGAACTAGGACAGGCCCTCTCTTCGATTGTTGGAATGATCCAACAAATGCAGAAGGAGAATCAGGAGAAGGCGGCTGCAATGGAACTGCGTATGCAGTCCCTAGCAGAATCACATGGGCCCCGGAAAAGGCTCAATGTGAAAGACCTTCCCATATGCTCAGACGCTAACCCATGGAGGTATGCTGAGCACATGCCAATGACGACTGGTAAGATCGTCATTTCGGATAAGCTGGGTTCAGTTCTCCTAGAGGAGGTAGAATTCTGGCCCAGCAAGGCATCATATCCGGACTGCTATGTCCGGCTGAGAAAAGAACCAGCTTCAAGGGAGGAGACAGAGCCGAAAGAGGTCATTATTATGGACCATGCTAAGGCTCAAGCCCTACTTTCATCCTCGATGAAAGAGAGGGGCTTCTCGAATTCGAAGGTAGCAGCATTGAGCAAGAAGCTCCCTTCTTTTGTGTCCTCTTCTGATAGAGCCTTCCCCTTTTTACAAAAAGGGTTTGCGGCTGTCCTAAAGGCAATCGAGGCCGGCAAGCCTTGCCCCTCCCTGGAGGAGTGTAAACCCTTGTCGCTGGCTCTGCCTATGGACCACAAGGACTGGAAGGATGTCCATCTGACATTCTCAGTGGGAAAGTTGGAGGCTGATATTGCCGGACGGCAATTCGGCGAGGACCTCCCCAAGTTGTCCGAATTTCTTTTACGAAGAGAGTTCGAGACAAAAGAAAGACTGGCTGCCTCAATGTCTCATCAGACTACTCTTGAGACGATGGCAAGTGACCCTAAGGTCCATGAAATGTTCATGGTTGTGGCTAAGTCTCACCTAGCCACAGTGACGAAGGACCTTCATGGCTTCGTCAAGGCAAGGAGAGCTTGCAGGGAGTTCGTGTTCACCGGGGCTTCGGTGAGACACGAGCCAAGGAAGTTAATATCCTCCAACATTTGGGGAAAAGACCTTTTCCCTACCGATGTGGTCAAAGAGGTTGTTGATAAGGCCGCCGTGGAGAATAGAAACCTTCTCCAGAAGTGGGGCCTGGCTATCAAAAGAAAATCTTCCCCGGATGAGGGTCCTCAACCTAAGAGGAAGAATATGAGGACTAGGCTACCGTCTCGGCCAGCCAAGCCTTATAGACAGCAACAGCAACTGCAATTGCCTTTGCCTCCAGTGCCCCAGATGGTGGCACAAACCCCGACTACTTTTCAGTGGGTACCCCAGGCGGTGCCAGGTCAGTCAACCACATTCACCCCAACGTTCGAAGGACAGTCTTCTTCCTTTCGTGCAAAGCCTAGAGGAGCAGCCAGAGGCTCGTCTAGGCGCCCCTCAAGGGGAAGGGGATTCAGAGGTGGTCGTGGTCAAGGAGGCAAGACCTCAGGACGGCAGTCCAAGTGAAACGATACCGGTAGGAGGGAGACTAATGAAATTTTGGGATCGCTGGACCTTCGATCCCTGGGCCCAAAGCCTACTCAAGAATGGACTGGGTTGGAGCTGGTACAGCACTCCACCCCCATGCCTTCGGTTTTTCCAACACTCCACCCCCATTTTGGAGGAGTACGTTCAAGAACTGTTGGAGAAAAATGTGATCCGAAAGGTGAAGTCCATCAAATTCCAAGGGAGGCTGTTTTGTGTTCCCAAGAAAGACTCGGAAAAGCTCAGAGTCATTCTGGACTTGTCACCACTCAACAAGTTCATAGTGAATTGCAAATTCAAGATGCTAACACTGCAACACATAAGGACCTTACTGCCCAAGAGGGCATACTCAGTCTCTATAGACTTGTCAGACGCCTATTGGCACATCCCGATCAGCCGTCGACTCTCCCCCTACCTAGGGTTCAGGCTACAACGGAAACTGTACGCCTTCAGAGCCATGCCATTCGGGCTAAACATAGCCCCAAGGATTTTCACGAAGCTTGCGAGCGCAGCTCTCAAACAATTACGCCTAAAGGGAATTCAGGTAGTAGCCTACCTGGACGACTGGCTAGTGTGGGCAGCATCCGAGACCGAATGCTTACAAGCTTCCAGTCAGGTGATCCAGTTCCTAGAGTACCTAGGTTTCAAGATCAACAAGAAAAAGTCTCGACTTTCTCCATCCCAAAAGTTCCAGTGGCTGGGAATCCACTGGGACCTTTTGTCACACAGTTTCTCCATCCCAATGAAGAAAAGGAAGGAGATAGCGGGCTCTGTCAAGAGACTTCTAGATTCCAAATGGATATCAAGACGCGAACAGGAGAGGGTACTAGGCTCTCTCCAGTTTGCTTCAGTGACAGACCCAGTGCTAAGAGCACAGCTAAAGGATGCAACCGGAGTTTGGAGAAGGTATGCATCAAACGCGCGAAGACACCTGAGAAGACCAGTGCCGCCTCGGCTACGTACTCTTCTCAGACCTTGGTCCCAAGCCAGACATCTAAAGAAGTCGGTTCTTCTTCAGCCACCTCCCCCGTCGATGACGATTCACTCAGACGCCTCAAAGGAGGGATGGGGAGGTCACTCTCATCGGAAAAAAGTCCAGGGGACTTGGTCCAAGCTATTCAGGACCTTTCATATAAACTTTCTAGAAGCTATGGCAGTGCTCCTTACCTTAAAGAAAGTCTCCCCGCGTCACTCGATCCACATAAGATTGGTGACAGACAGCGAGGTGGTTGTGAGATGCTTGAATCGACAAGGGTCGAGGTCACCACCTCTCAACCAAGTGATGTTAGCCATTTTCCGATTGGCAGAAAAGAAGAAGTGGTACCTGTCGGCAGTTCACCTTCAAGGAGTCCGCAATGTGACAGCGGACGCTCTATCCAGGTTCACACCGATAGAGTCGGAATGGTCCTTAGACGCAGGATCATTTTCCTTCATTCTGAATCAAGTCCCAGAACTGCAAATAGACCTCTTTGCGACGAAAGACAACAAGAAGTTGCCCCTGTACGTGTCCCCGTACGAGGACCCTTTAGCGGAAGCAGTGGACGCAATGTCCCTCGACTGGAACAGGTGGTCCAGGATTTATCTGTTCCCTCCTCACAACCTTCTGTTGAGGGTCCTCAACAAACTGAGATCCTTCAAGGGGGTAGCGGCAATAGTGGCCCACAAGTGGGCGAACAGTATGTGGTTCCCCTTGGCGTTGGAACTACAGATGAAGTTCGTGCCGCTACCACATCCAGTTCTGACCCAGCGAGTCCAGAAGTCGACTGTCTGCGCTTCATTACAGAAAACCCAGACCCTGCAGCTCATGATTTTCTCGCCCTAGCGGTGAGAAAGCGTTTCGGGATTTCGAGAGCTAGCATAGACTTCCTAGAGGAATACAAGTGCAAATCGACTAGAAGGCAATATGAGTCATCTTGGAGAAAGTGGGTGGCCTTTGTAAAGGCAAAGAATCCGCAGGAGATCTCAACAGACTTCTGCTTATCTTTCTTCATCCACCTCCATGGCCAAGGATTGGCAGCTAACACGATTTCAGTATGTAAATCGGCTTTGATGAGACCCATTTTATTTGCCTTCCAGATCGACCTAGGTAACGAGATCTTTAATAAAGTTCCGAAAGCCTGCGCTAGGCTCAGACCTTCAGCACCTCCAAAGCCCATTTCATGGTCTTTAGACAAAGTTCTTCATTTCGCTTCCCTGTTGAGCAATGAAGAATGTGCGTTAAAGGATTTAACGCAAAAAGTTATTTTCCTATTTGCACTCGCGTCCGGGGCCAGGGTTAGTGAGATCGTAGCCCTCTCGAGAGAGGCAGGTCGTGTTCAGTTCCTGGATGGGGGGGAGCTGAACCTGTTTCCGGATCCTACGTTTCTCGCCAAGAATGAGTTACCCACCAACAGGTGGGGTCCCTGGAGAATCTGCCCTCTGAAAGAAGATGCATCTCTATGTCCAGTAGAATGCCTAAAGGTCTATCTTCGTAGAACTTCAGACTTCAAGGGTAGTCAACTATTCAGGGGAGAAACATCAGGCTCAAATTTATCTCTGAATCAACTCAGAGCGAAAATGACATATTTTATTCGCAGAGCGGATCCTGACAGTACACCCGCAGGTCACGATCCGAGGAAAGTTGCCTCATCCCTAAATTTCTTTAATTGTATGGATTTTGAACATCTCCGTTCATACACGGGCTGGAAATCTTCCAGGGTGTTCTTTCGCCACTATGCGAAGCAAGTAGAGGAACTTAAGAGATCTGTGGTAGCAGTGGGTCGTGTAGTTAACCCTACTGTTTAACTCTGCGAGGAACAGTGATCTTAATTGGGACGATTAAGTCCAGGGTGAGTGTGTAGGTACATACTGTACTACAAACTAAAATGAGGGCACCAAGTGCCCATACAGACTGTTCCTTCCTTCAAAGGTGAACCTCGCATAAGTTCAGACATGTGTGCCAAGCGTTTCTAACGCTAATGTGATTGATTTGTAATACAGATTTTTTATGACTTGATACCTTGGTATCTCATTAAAGTGGTGTTTAATGGTTTTTCTTTCAGATAAACAAGTTCTGTTTACTATCATACTTATGCTTAAAGTTTTGGGTTATCCCCTTTTATATAAATATATATATTTGTTGTTAACCTGTCTGTTTATTATCTGTCAATAAACTTGTTCTTGAGAACCTTGCGTCTCTTTCACCTGTGTCAATTTATTGGTATAATTGAGCATTTAAATTCTATGTATCTTATCTGGGATAATTCTGATAGAATTGTTCTGTTTTGCAAGCTATGTTGCATTGGTTTATGTAAGTCCCCTAATGGGAGGACTCCGTCCCATAAAGGGACGAGGGCGGTTTTATTAGTTTCTTCCTATGCGGATATAAACCTTTGTCCAATACAAGTATTGTGCGGATGACTGGTCAATATATTGACGCAGTAGTTCTATACAAACTATGCTTTACCTAATATAGGGCGAGGCCACTATATTAGCTTGCCTGAGATTCATACATAGATATATGTACTCTTCGAGACTTTCCAGAGTCTAGTAGGACTCTTCCCTGTAGGGGGCAGGAAGCTCTAACATAGTTTATAGTTAGTTGAAAAGATGTATAACGGTAACATCTTAGGTCTCTAGGTCTAGTCGACCGGGAATAAATATCTCCGGGGAGTACGGCACGTTCTGAGAATCCACAGATACAGTAATGCTCTGGTACACTTCCATCAGGACGACATGGCTTGAGCCCAAAAAACGGATTTTGAGCGAAGCGAAAAATCTATTTTTGGGTGAGATAGCCATGTCGTCCTGATGGACCCGCCCTTGCCTTTCTAAGAAAGGACTGTAGGACCCCTCCCTACATACAGTATCTGTAGCACCTCGTGTACGCTACAAGGAATACAGATGGCGCCAGGATTGGCGCCAGGCACGCATACGAATCGGGGGATTGGGAGGCCTTGGGAGCGGCTCCCCCCTTTTTCTTCCCGAATTCGTATCTCGTCAATCTCCCTCTTACGAGACGAATCTCTATTTAGGTAGTAGATTGCCATGTGACGTGTCTAGAATACGTCCTCTGATATGTCGCGATATCCCTTTCACGAGGGATACTCGCTCCAGGAGTTAGAATTCTGGTACCTTAAGGTAAATTCTCTGGGAATATCGCCGTAGTTGTAATATACCCTAGGAAGCTACCCTATAGGAACTTCCATCAGGACGACATGGCTATCTCACCCAAAAATAGATTTTTCGCTTCGCTCAAAATCCGTTATATATATATATATATATATATATATATATATATATATATATATATATATATATATATATATATATATATATGTATATATATATATATATTTATATATCTATATGTAAACATATGTATATATAAATATATATATATATATATATATATATATATATATATATATATATATATATATATATATATATATATATATATATATATACATAAATATATATATTCAAATATATATATATATATATATATATATATATATATATATATATATATATATATATATATATATATATATATATATATATATTTATATATCTATATGTAAACATATGTATATATAAATATATATATATATATATATATATATATATATATATATATATATATATATATATATATATATATATATATATATATATATATATATATATATATATATATATATATATATATATATATATATATACATAAATATATATATTCAAATATATATATATATATATATATATATATATATATATATATATATATATATATATATATATATATATATATATAAACCCAATTTGGAATAAACCTCACCAATTCATCTACCAGGAGATATAAATATTATGCAAAATATACATACATATACCAAAGGCACTTCCCCCAAGTTTGGGGGGTAGCCAACATCAACAAGAAACAAAACAAAAACAAAAACAAAAAGGGGACCTCTACTCTCTACGTTCCTCCAGCCTAACCAGGGACTCAGCCGAGTTCAGCTGGTACTGCTAGGGTGCCACAGCCCAACCTCCCACATTTCCACTACAGATGAAGCTTCATACTGCTGAGTCCCCTACTGCTGCTACCTCCGCGGTCATCTAAGGCACCGGAGGAAGCAGCAGGGCCTACCGGAACTGCGTCACAATCGCTTGCCATTCATTCCTATTTCTAGCACGCTCTCTTGCCTCTCTCACATCTAGCCTCCTATCACCCAGAGCTTTCTTCACACCATCCATCCACCCAAACCTTGGCCTTCCTCTTGTACTTCTCCCATCAACTCTTGCATTCATCACCTTCTTTAGCAGACAGCCATTTTCCATTCTCTCAACATGGCCAAACCACCTCAACACATTCATATCCACTCTAGCCGCTAACTCATTTCTTACACCCGTTCTCACCCTCACCACTTCGTTCCTAACCCTATCTACTTGAGATACACCAGCCATACTCCTCAGACACTTCATCTCAAACACATTCAATTTCTGTCTCTCCATCACTTTCATTCCCCACAACTCCGATCCATACAATCACTTCCTCATATAGAACTCTCTTTACATTCATGCCCAACCCTCTATTTTTTACTACTCCCTTAACTGCCCCCAACACTTTGCAACCTTCATTGACTCTCTGACGTACATCTGCTTCCACTCCACCATTTGCTGCAACAACAGACCCCAAGTACTTAAACTGATCCACCTCCTCAAGTAACTCTTCATTCAACATGACATTCAACCTTGCACCACCTTCCCTTCTTGTACATCTCATAACCTTACTCTTACCCACATTAACTCTTAACTTCCTTCTCTCACACACCCTTCCAAATTCTGTCACTAGTCGGTCAAGCTTCTCTTCTGTGTCGGCTACCAGTACAGTATCATCCGCAAACAACAACTGATTTACCTCCCATTCATGATCATTCTCGCCTACCAGTTTTAATCCTCGTCCAAGCACTCGAGCATTCACCTCTCTCACCACTCCATCAACATACAAGTTAAACAACCACGGCGACATCACACATCCCTGTCTCAGCCCCACTCCTACCGGAAACAAATCGCTCACTTCATTTCCTATTCTAACACATGCTTTACTACCTTTGTAGAAACTTTTCACTGCTTGCAACAACCTTCCACCAACTCCATATAACCTCATCACATTCCACATTGCTTCCCTATCAACTCTATCATATGCTTTTTCCAGATTCATAAACGCAACATACACCTCCTTACCTTTTGCTAAATATTTCTCGCATATCTGCCTAACTGGAAAAATCTGATTCATACAACCCTTACCTCTTCTAAAACCCCCCTGTACTTCCAAGATTGCATTCTCTGTTTTATCCTTAATCCTATTAATCAGTACTCTACCAAAATATGAAAAATAAAATAAGCAATACTTGTAAAAAGAAATATCTTCAGGAATATAACAAAAAAAAAATGTACCTTTATGTGAATTATACCTGGGCTCTACACATTTTAAATTACTTTACTTATACTTAACGTTCCAAACTATTTCCTACTATGGTTAGTGGGCAAAATATCCTCACTATGCTTTCACCCTTCCTTCTTATCAGCTTGTAAAAGAAAGATTTTTATGGCTATAATATTTGACTAAGACTAGAATTGAAAATGTGAAGATGTTGAAAAATAAATATGCATGAAAAAAAAAATGTACTGTTGTATTGAAAACTGGTAAAATAAGTAAGCGTAATTCCTGGAAACATCAAAATATCTTAAAGAAAGTTTTATGAGCATAACGCTATAAAGTGTGCTAAGGTGCTTGATAGACTTTAATTCCTCATGATAGGAATATGTAAATGATATCAAACATTTTTAATCTAATTTCATATTTTTTAGGAAAAAGCCTTTTTGTTTTTCAGCGTAAATACATATTTTTTTTTTTTTTTTCATATACTACGTCTCAAGTCAGAAAGAGAATTTCGAATAATTGGGTTCTACTTTACGTAACCTGGACAATATGAAGTTAAGGATTAAAGTAAGGTAAAAATACCTTAGTTGGAGAGCCACGAGGAAAAAAGGAAAGCCCAATAACGTTAATATAATAACCTGTGTTGGCGAATGGTTCAGAAAAATTGTCATTAAGTAGCAAGAAGTAACAAAAGATTGAGCTCACTTGAATAAGGATTTTTAGAAGAATTTTTGGAAACGTTTACTGGTGAGAGAACCGTGTGAAGAAGGCGCGGTCATGAAGTAAGAATGGGTGAGGAGTAACGTATGAAAGAATACTAAGTAGAATCTGTTAGGGATTAAAGATGAAAAGGAAGATTCCATTTTTGAATATAGTACAATTAGAAGACTGTTATGTAAAGGAAGACGTTTTAGTAAAATTTGATAGAAAATACGGTTTAAGGGATGCAACCCTTCATCTTTGTGATCGTAGATATATATATATATATATATATATATATATATATATATATATATATATATATATATATATATATATATATATATATATATATATATATATATATATATATATATATATATATATATATATTTTCATATGTATTACACCTGAAACGAGAGAGAGAGAGAGAGAGAGAGAGAGAGAGAGAGAGAGAGAGAGAGAGAGAGAGAGAGAGAGAGAGAGAGAGAGAATCGAATTTAAAAACTTTTACAAATTGATATGAAGCTAAATTTGAAAGTGACTTTGATCTTTAATGGCAACATCCTTTTCCTCTTAAGAGTTGCTGTGCGCCGAAACAAAGCCGGAATAACACAATTTTGGTCTTTGAACCGTCAAAGGCTTCTTACTCACATCTGAGCGATTCAGAATCATGGGCTATCGGAGAGGTTCTTACTTTGTTCTTTCCATTAAGTAGAGTACCTCAAATGGACTTTTTTTCGGATCCAAAGTGACTCAAATAAATCGGAAAGGTAAGTTATGTCTTTCTTGCTACCAGAAGTATTATGGCATCTTTAAATATCAAGGACTCTCTCTCTTCTTTTTTTCAGATATATTTAAAGTATCTGTAACTAGCATTTATAAATGCAGTTTAGAGAGAGAGAGAGAGAGAGAGAGAGAGAGAGAGAGAGAGAGAGAGAGAGAGAGAGAGAGAGAGAGAGAGAGAGAGAGAGAGAGAGAGAGAGAGAGAGAGTTTATATTAAAAGCAGGAAAACAGAAAAAAAAACATGAAATAATGGAGGGAGAGAGGGACAAATCTATTCTACTTAATGATACTCTTTATTTTGGATCTTTTTCTATCATTAAGACGTTTTTAATGATAGTTTGAAAATAAAATAATATTTCTCTGCCACATTGTTTACTGTAGCTACTGAATCTATGTTAAATCCAGTGCTAGAAACTTACGAGATATTAGTTAATATACGTAAAACGTTCACTGCAACGTGTTCATCTGTAAAATGTACATCACCACTATACATAATGTTCCAATTTGCCTCTTGTTTTGCAGACTATATGACCATTCCCTACTAATAACTAGGTGTCCACATAAATATAGTGTTTTGTAAGGTTTTATCTCCACATCTCTCTTAGTATGGCTTCGTTATAAATTCAGTATCTTCAACCAATTGTCCTTTTTCACTTCCTGATACCTGATCTAGCTCATAGTTTTCTTATACATCATTTGTTTTTACTTAATATCCACACTTATATGAACCTGGAAAACTTTCACCATCTCGATTGCTGGTACCATTTTACATACAGTCATGCGCGAGATATTGGAGTTTTTTATTGGCTAAGATTCCTCGATATTCTTAATAGGAAAAATATTCTTAAAGTTCTTGGCAATTCGTCGTTACTGGGATATTCACATATAGTTTTTAGCCTCCTGTAATTCCTTGGAAAATTCACCTGTCCATGTGTAAATGCACTGACACGAGATGCTCATGGTGAACTTTATCGAAAATCGGTTTCTTTATGCGTCTAGGTACTCTGCATGTTTTATTGGCTGTAATATGCTGCAAATATGGGCTATTATTGTGAAGACTTGTTTTTAACTATAATTTTTATAATGTTTCGAGTTACGCTTTTGAAAGTTTTTTTTTTTATTTAATCACTTTTGTTATACTTTAGTGGGGAATTTCTAGAACTATGCACGTAAAATATGAGTCGTACAATATAAAATATAGAGAAGGTTGCCTATCAATTATCACTAAATTCCTATGCTAAAAGCAAAATGTTCCAACTGTATATAAATTTCCGAATAAATTCTAATAAAAATAAGGAACCGTTCATGAAGACTTAGAAAAAAGTATTGTTATAGATAAGCTTAATTTCTAGAGCGACTAAAACTACAAAGAAACATGGCAACCATTACCGTTATTTAGGACAAGACAATAAACTCTATTTACTGGGAGGTGCAGTTTTAAAACATATGTCACTTTTAATTTTTTGTTATAACTGATGGTTTCATTAAATACACAGAGGATGATTGAAATATAGAAGAAAGCGTGAATAGTTTTCAGTCATATTCGTGGTTTTTAACCTATGACATGAAAGTTGAGTCATTTTTATGTTCATTATTGAACAATATCTGCTATTGATAATTATGTCATAGGGAAATACGTGGTCAAAAAACAGTGCATGAACAAATGTATTTTACTATAATGAATTCCATTTCATTAACGGTAAATATGTTACTGTGATTACAATCTTACCAAGTTATCTTTTGCATATGGCTTCTATCCACGAAGCCAGATTGAATATATATATATATATATATATATATATATATATATATATATATATATATATATATATATATATATATATATATATATATATACATATATATATATATGTATATATATATATATATATATATATATATATATATATATATATATATATATATATATATATATATATATATGCATATATATATATATATATATATATATATATATATATATATATATATATATATATATATATATATATATATATATATATATACACACACACATATATATATATAGATATATATATATATATATATATATATATATATATATATATATATATATATATATATATATTATATATATATATATATATATATATGTATATGTATATATATATATATATATATATATATATATATATATATATATATATATATATATTAATATGGGTGAATATACACTATCTGTCTTACATGAAACTACTTTTCTCTAATTGAGGTGAATATAATCACTAACAATTATATAAAAGAGAAATAGCTATGCATAATGCCTTGCAGAGAAAAAAATATTGGAAGGTGAAACTAAAGGTGTAGTGTCTTTTATTGTAAAACAAATACGACTAAATGGAACAACCATAAATGATCAAGTAATAAGTAAAAATTTAAATAATGTGTAAGAAGATTGTGAAATTAAAGAAATGAATGTAGGTAGAGTTCAAGTAAGTAACGAAGAAGTTTGGAAAAAAAAAGTAACGCCATTTTTTAGGAAGGTAGATAATATGATTTGTGGGTTTGGATTGACCTGGGTGTATAAAAGTGAGGAGATTAGATGCATATCTGGTTCATAATGGCTGAATATTGAAGAAGGCATTAAAGGTGCAGGATTAGTTCAAAATATTGTTCCTGATATCAATAATAGAGAGGTGGGAGAAAATTATGTGGAGTTTGAAATGTTGAAGGATACGAAATAATTCCGACAAGCTTTACATAAATTAAAGAAATCAAGTAAGAGGTCAGTGATTTGAGTTAAGTGAGATAATTGGTAAAGAAAATAAGGCAATTACTTGAACTGTAGTTGCAAGGCGGAAAATGTTTTCCTAAAATCTGCCACGAAATTTCTGTCATGGAATTTTTTTACTGATTTTTCATTCGATAAATCATGCTATTTATAGAATCCGATATTAGGGAAAGACGCATCTAAGGATAAGGCAGTCAAGGTAAAAGTGACATACGAAATAAGAGCACTTTTTTGACAATGGCGTAAATGTATGTTAGAGCTTCTGGCCTAAAAGCATACATTTTACAAGAGAATGGGGGTTTAAATCTCGACCTAATTCCAGAGTGAATCAATGATGCTGCAAACTTTTTCGAATGAATATCGCATTGGCAAGTAGAAAAAGAAAAACGTTGATGAAATAACTGCGAATAACATAAATATAAGGACTGGAATTTAAGAACTGATACTAAGTTGGAATGGAGAATACGTGATGGATTTTGATGATCAAAACAAGACAAAACAACGTTTCAGATTCAGGGAGATTGGGAAGGATTTGTGAAAGGAAAAAGGGTGTATGAATCAAGTGTTTGTTATGGAATAGTTCAGTTTAAAGTTTAGGACCAAAGCAAATACACTATCGTACTTGAAAACAGATAAATCGTGTGGTAAAATTTCCAGAAATGTAATTTGGAGGCCCCTAAAGATGGATGGAATAACCTTAAGGGTTATTTCTTCAGAGTAGTTAGAGGGCTCATAATGGAGAGTAGGGTTTAGGCTCTTGTGATTTTCCCACATCTCATGTCTTGATATACATTATTTTCATAACCGCAATGATGAGATAAGGACATGAAAGGAGATATTCGAGGATAAATGTGGGATAAAAGGAGTTGTCAGGGGAATATTAAGTACCTCAAAATGGTAGAGAGCTGTATTGTGATAATGAAAAGAAGCTTTTTGGAATATTAAAAAATGCATGAAAACCTTTTTATGCTGACAAAAGCAAGGTTATGAGGTCTATCAAAACAGCAATTGTTAGCACTACATAGATACATGCAGTTACGAGGCTTCCATACGGTAAAATTTGTTGACGGAATATTTTTTACATCAGCATTTTTTTTTATATCATATTAAAAAAGAAATCTTTAATTTTGACTTAAAAGATCAGTTTTTTAATGAAAAATTCCAAATGTTTCAAAAAGCATTTAATTATTTAATGTGGAGTTTAGACTTCAGATAAGTACAATTTACGACGTAAATAATGTTACGGAAGTAAAGAAGACACTAACGAATAAAGAAGAGTGAGAGAAAGAAAATTCTTAAAGCATGAAGGGACTGTTGATCGAATTGTATTTATAAATGCTTACCAAAATTTCTCCTCACTTTTTCTCGTTTAAATAGTTTTCTTCTCTATCTAAGATATTTATTTCTAAAATGTTATATAAAGCACGCATATTTTAAAAATATTCATACACATTGAGAGAACTCTTTATTGCTATATTTGTTTATTCGCTACTCTGCATTATAATATTTATACGGGAATATGTATATATACATATCTTGTATTTCAAATTTCTGTTATTCGTGTATACTTGTATTAGGAAATGAAATTTACCAAAATTGATAGGTGGTAAGCTAAGTTATGTAGAAGAAAATGCAAACATTATTTAATGTTGCGGTTTTGGAAAAATACCAAATTTTCACTTATGAAATAATTCTATTTTGTGGAAAAACTCTTGCATTAATATTCCTCCGTAATGCAAAATTAACAATACTTTTTATTATTTTCAGTGAGATTTTATTTAACAGTGTATTGGTTCACAAATAGATGCTTCCTTATTTTGTCAGATCTAAAATATTAAAATGTTATATAAGAAATATTTTTTTTCGGGGTTGCTCTTCATGTTCGTAAATGCGTTCGCTAATTGTATGTGAAACTGGCTTTTGCCTTTTTCAGATCATTTACTTCAGGAAATATTAAGTTCAAATTCTCCATTAAATTATAACTATACCTTTTAGTATTTTGCAAGGAACTAACTTAATCGAAATTCAACAAATCATCAATGTATTGACTTTAAGATACATATAAATTCAATAAAAAGAGTAAATACAGAGTCTTTGGCTTTAATGGCTACACTTGCAATATATTGAAATAGATTGAATTGGCCAACTTCAGTGACGCAAAGAAGAGACAATGCCGCTAATATGACAGGTTAGGCATTAGATGTAATTATGCAGCCACAAATCAATAGAGAATAACTTTCCAATGATAATACTCGTATGTTTATAAAATTAAATTCTAAATGTTGGGGTCAATTTCACACTGTTCCAGATAGTAATTCAGTTTTGAACAATGAGTTCAGCCGATGCAACGGCAATATCTTTGTATTCAGTAAATGGCCTATATATAGGGATTCCTGTAGTTGCTGAGGACGAAATTTGCAACGAAGTGAAAGTAAAAAAAAAATTAGCGCACTTGTATTAATCTGGAAAATCATACAACGATAATTTTTCCATAATGCATTCGCCATGGATTCTTTATATAACACTGTTAGTCAGTATCTCGTCCTCAATAAAGTATTCATCTAATAAACAAAACTTCCATTGATTTAAGGGTATATGGCAACAATTGAGCCGAAAATCCTGCTTTGTGAGTGTTGCAGTAGCCTATTGATAACGTCCCTGCTGGACTGGGGCTCAAGAACCTTGCAAGGTCGACAGTTTCTTGTAGTGTCTGCAGTCTAAATATCCTTGTTATCTAATGATGAGATGGTTAGGAAGCATATAGGTCTATCTGCTGAGTCACCAGTAGCTATTGGGTGCCCTTACCCGTTCTTACGTACTTTATGTACTGTATGGTCAGTCTCCACCATATTGTCTCCGTCTGGAGCATTGCCACTGTCCCTAGACTGTGCCATTAATGAACGACCTTTCGTCCTTTAAACATTTAGATAAGCAACTAATCGAACGACCCTATTGAGGTAGTCTTAAAAATCGTTCCATGCACACCTTATTGGTAGGACCTCAATTCTGTAAAACATACCAGACGCATCTGAAAACATATTCCAGGTCCTCTATTCTGTAACACTTACTGGAATGATCTGGAAACATAATTTAGGGATCTAAAGTCTGTAATGCTCTCTGCCTCAATCTAGAAACATATTTTCGATCCTCAATTCTGTAACACTTACTGCGCTGGTGTGGAAAAATGTTTTAGGGTCTTAATTTTGTAACGTTTACACAACTGATCTGGAAACGTATCTATGGTCTTAAATTCTCTAACACTTGGTGCACTTATCTAGACGAATAATTAGCGGTCTTCAGAACCTTTAACATTTGATATTCTGACATGGAAAGACATTTTAGTGTCAAATTTTGTAACGCTACTGTACTGTTCTGCATCGGACAGTGTATCCTTTATTGATCCACACACAGCATTTCTTCCCGGGACCATCTTCAAACATCGATTTCTAAAGTTATTATGGATTTTTTTTTCTTCTGAAATATACCCACCATATTAGAAAACTGACATATGACTTTTAGATGTGAGTATCCTATATATTTCATATAGCGCATTAGGATACTTCCGGGAGGAAACTAATAATATAGAAAAATAGTAGAAAATAATAAAAAATAAAGTTCAGTAAAAATATTCTTTTTATATAGATACTTTGGAGTGATGTCACTAGCTTCTTAGGTTAATTTGATTATGGATTTATTGGTTTATCCAACTGGCATCATGATAGACTCACCAGAAGAAATAAATGAAAGACAGTATGTCATCGTTCCCTTAAGCTTCAATATTCCACATCGCGGTAAAAGTTATTCTTATTAAAATTGAGTAAAAAAAGAAATAGAGTATCAAAGGTGAAAACTATTCTCATAATCAAAGCAAACTAAAGGTTTCTTTTTTTCTTATCCAATAAAATCTTGATCTATTATAGCTGAACTACTAAGCAATGCTTTGATAAAATTTCCACAATTATTATTACTAACAGAACGTCTTCCCTAATCTCTCTTTAGTCATTACAATCCATTTAATATAGTTCGTAAACATCTATTTTTTTACATGTTGATCTCATTCATACATATATAAATGTATAATTCTTTATCTATTTTTCTCCATTATATCTCATCTCACTTCATTCCGCCATGATACAGCAGTGATATAATATTGGCCTAATATAGGAGACAATCGGGATGATTAAATCAGTTCATTCCGCACACTTACACAGTGGCCAGTGACAAATGATGACGATTCTAGACAGAGGTTAATTAATCGTCGAAGATAATTATTATGATCATGATTAAGCAGTGGGAAATCTACGTATATCGATACGAATTATATTTTATTGTATATTAGGAAAACATTTCTCTTTACTTCGTGGTTCTCGCTTCCGGGTTATCTCTTTTGTTTCTTTTTGTATCTCTTTTATCTTTTATTTTCTTATGTATTTATTGTATGCTCATTGATAATAATAATAATAATAATAATAATAATAATAATAATAATAATAATAATAATAATAATAATAATAATATGTTTAAAAACTAGCTCTCTGACCTTTTTACATAAGCATATGAAACTACACTATAAACTTAAATGGCACCTACTTTTATCATTCCCACTGCTGATAAAAATCTTCTTTTATGTAGATGGGGTATTAATTTAATTTACTGACAAATATCAAGTACATATTCTCTTCTATATACCTGAGAATTCAACACATTACATTTAATAATATAAAATACACACACACAAACACACACACACACACACACACACACACACACACACACATATATATATATATATATATATATATATATATATATATATATATATATATATATATATATATATATATATATATATTTCTGTGGTTCCTCTAACACAGATATTAGTTGAATTACCATTAGCTCAGGTAAAATTGTGTCATAAGAAATTTATTTATTTTTTTTTTTTCTGTTATCGGCCATTCCCTAATGACGGGAAAAATAATATTTTAACACTATATAAACACAACGTCAATAATAAAACATTTTAGTTATTTCAATGCTGATGATAAATACAATTTAAATAACTGATGTTCCCTACATTTATTCCTTCATTGTGGAAATAATCAATGCTTTTCTGCGAGAGTTAATGTGAAGTTTTTTATTACAAATATATCGTTGCCAACTTCTTTCATTTGAGATAATATCTAAGACTTCGAAATACCCATTCGTTAAGGTATGTCCTGGTATAAGACTATTAATACCAAATAGCAATGGTAAATGCTGATATACTCAAATATTTCAGTCGTATATTTTACAAAAAAAAAAAAAAAAAAAAAAAAAAAAAAAAAAAAAAAAAAAAAAAAAAAAAAAACCCTAAAGGAATCACAAACCTATCAACAAGTTTTTTTCTGTCATCATTGTGATATATAACTGACTTATTTCAAGCCTTTTCTATTTTAAAACCTATCGAAAAATTAAAAGAAAATAACATTGATAGGAATTTTATGAGAACACACTCAGACTTCATCCCTATTTATTTTATTCGCTCTTCAATTCCGCATCCGTAATTGGAACGTTTAAGTGAATTTTAAATATATTTCTGGAAGTAATTAATTGGCCGTTTCCTCTTTTATGTGGGAGAGTTTTTATCTTTCTTTATTGTATAACTCCTTGATCTACATTTTCCTATAAGCAAAGCTCATTGGCTGAAGTAAAGGACATTTTAGTCCCGCGTTCTTCTTTTTATAGAATTCTGCTGTAGGTAGCCCAAAGGCAACATTTATAAAGCTGTTATGCCATCTTACACTTCAAGTGTATGTATCTGTGCATATGTGTGTGTGCGTGTGTGCATGTGTATGTGGGTATGTGTATGGTATATGCAGTAGCCTTTCTACATATAAGTATGTATGATAAACTTTGCTCCAATTTGTATGTGGTACCGTCAGGGGTAACTAGCATCCCTTCCGGCTGAAATTTGTGTGTAATAAGGGTGTTGTAAACCTCATGCTGTTTCACTAACCTTACCTGATGCTAATATTTATTTAGAGCAATGTCACCCAGTGTGCGGTAGACCTGGGATCGATCCGCAGACCCAGCTAATGCCAGTAAAGATCTCTCTCTCTCTCTCTCATCTCTCTCTCTCTCTCTCTCCTCTCTCTCTCTCTCTCTCTCTCTCTCTCTCTCTACTTTAGTTATAAAGTTACTTGTCAATATTCAAACTTTGATTTAACGGTGGCTATTTAGACATCATAATATGCCTGACTGTATTATAATTTTTAGATGCTGCCAATGACCATACAACCTTACTTATCATAATTTATGATGCATCATTCTCGACGTAATCGGCTACATCCCTGTACCAACCGTGTTTCACACAATTGTACATAATTCCTTTTGTATATATTATGCTTGTATCTTCGCTCCTCCCTCGCACTAAAACGAACATGAAAATTCCTGTCTGGTTTTTCCTCTGTGATATTGTCTGTCTTGTGAACTTGTCATGTCCTGTTGCTTTGAGGTTTTGTATATAAGGAGAGTGTTCCACAACAATATAACTCAGTCGTTTCCAATCTGCCTTTGATTTCACAACTCCTCTCTCGGCCCGTCACATTGGTGACCCCGGAAGTCGACTCGCTCCCACCGCCTTCCACCCTCACCCCCTCGCCCCTTCATCGTTGGTACTATGGCGGACTCTACGACAGTTGGTGCTGCGGCCGCTCCATTCAAACTTTCATCGTTTGCCAGCGGAGAGGCGTTTGCTTGGTTTTAGCGCGCAGAAGTCCAGTTTCGTATCAGGGGTGTGACTCGCTCAACCACCAAAGCGGATTATGTTCTCGCGGCGATACCCGTGGACACCTTCCCAGAAATATCCGACTGGCTTTGTGAACAAGGAGACACCCCAATAGCGTATGACGACCTCAAATCATACCTTCTGCAGCAGTACTCGCCGTCGCCAGCCGCTTGTATAGCAAAGCTTTTTCAGCTCTCGCAACAACCGTTGGGGGGACCAAAGGGCTTCGCTTGCCCTCAGGGAAATGACCAGTATCGCTCGCCTTCAACCTGCCGCAGACGGCTCTCCTCGTGAGGTGAACCTACTCTGTGCCCTTTGGATACGCCGTTTTACCTGAACCTGTGCGCGCTGCCATACCCGATGTCGATAGTTTACACATAAAGGACTCTATGACCAAAGCCGACGCCCTTATGGACAGCCACTTCAAGACCTCCATCAACGCCTCCACCCCTGACGACGAGGATGCCTATTCAACGTCAACCGAAGCTGACATGAATGCCGTAGGACATACACGCCTACCCCGTGACGTGCCGAAGCGGCGACTTACTACCTCCCATCCGCCGCAGTTTTGCTACTACCACTTCAGATTCGGGGCAACCACGGAAAAATGTGCCAAAGATTGTCAGTGGCCCAAAAAATGTGTAAGTAGGCCATCGCTTGTGGCGGTGGCCTCCCATGTTTCTAATCTTTTCTTTTTACAGGATGCAGGAACGGGCGTGCGATTTTTTGGTAGACACGGGTGCTTGTCGTTCTCTTTTGCCAAGGAAACTCTTCAAGGCACAACGTAGTCTGTCTACATCTGCCGACGTCCGCTTGGGTAGCTGCCAACGGATCTGCGATACCCACCTACGGTTACGAGAGCCTCACATTATCGTTCGGAAACGGTAAACTCAATTGGAAGTTTCTCGTTGCTGACGTCACAATGCCAATCCTTGGTGCGGATTTCCTCTCTCATTTCCACCTTCTGGTCGATGTCGCCCACCGACGATTGGTCATCGCAGACTCGTACTTGTCGACACCTCTTCAACCCGCCCTCTCTAACCTCGCTCTCCCACATCAGCGCACCCACGGATGCCTACGCCCACGTCCTCACGTCGTACCCGGAAGTTTTCCGTCCAGAACTTCGCCAAACGCCCACGGTTCCTGCCAAGCACGGTATTTATCACCATATCAAGACGACGGGACCCCCCAGTCTTCGCAAAATTCAGACGTCTGGCACCGGAACGATTGGCAGCCGCCAAACAGACGTTCCCCGAAATGGAGAAAATGGGCCTTTGCCAAAAGGCCTCCAGCCCATGGTCGTCACCCTTACACATCGTTCTGAAGAAAGACGGCTCCCTCCGTCCGTGCGGGGATTACAGGCGCCTGAACAATGCAAACAGAACCGGATCACTACCCCCTCCCAAACATTGCCGATTTAACCTCCTACCTGCACAAAGCAAAGGTTTTCTCTACGCTCGACCTCCTGAAGGGGTATTATCAGGTGCCTATGAACCCAGAAGACATCCCCAAGACTGCCATCACCACTCTGTTTGGCACATACACCTTCAATTACTCCTGTTTTGGCCTTCGTAATGCTGGGGCAACGTTTCAACGTCTCATGGATGGTATCTTAGGGGACCTCCCTTTCTGTGTATGTTATGTGGACGACATACTTGTGTTCTCCTTCTCAAAAGAGGAACACCTCCGTCACCTGCGCATCGTGCTTGACCGTCTGCAACAAAACGGCCTTGTAGTCCGGTACGACAAGTGTACCTTTGGCGCCAACGAAGTGTCATTCTTAGGGCACCGTATCACTCCTGAAGGAGTCCATCCCCTCCCTGAGAAGGTAGCAGCCGTTCAGAATTTCCCAACGCCCTCGACCGTCAAAGCTCTGCAGGAATTCTTGAGCATAATCAACTATTATCACCGTTTTCTGCCAGCCATTGCCGCCACTCTTGCTCCCCTCTACGCCTCCCTCAAGGCAAGCCAAAGGACCTGAAGTGGGGTCCCCTTCAAGAAGCAGCCTTCTGCAATGCAAAGAAGGCCCTATCAACTGCTGCGGCTCTCACTTTTCCTATCCCACACGCCCCTCTCCTTCTCTCCACCGATGCCAGCGACGTCACTATTGGTGAAGTACTCGAGCAGGTGGTCAAAGGCTCGCCTGCCCATTGGCCTTCTTCAGCAGAAAACTGTCCAAGGCAGAATCGGGTTATTCTACCTTCGATCGAGAATTGCTGGCGGTGCACTTGGCTGTCCGTCACTTTCACCATTTCTTAGAAGGTACGCCCTTCGTCATTCGCACAGACCACATGCCTCTGGTTCACGCCTTCACTCGACAGTCTGACGCCTGGTCCGCCCGTCAACGCCGACATCTCTCCGCCGTGGCTGAATACAATTGCACCCTCCAATACGTCCCTGGGAAAATGAATCCCGTTGCCGATGCCCTGTCAAGAAAAACATTGGCTGCCGTTCAACTGGGATTGATTACAACGCCCTGGCTGAAGCCCAACGACAGGATCTAGAGTATCAAGCGTGTAGGACATCCTGCACGTCCCTCCGTTGGAAGGATTTTCCCCTCGAAAACTCCAACACCACCCTCCTCTGTGATGTCAGTACTGGTAGACTGCGACCTTGGATTCCTGCTCCCATGCGCCGACAGGTGTTTGATTTCATCCACGGCCTTTCACATCCCTCGTGCCGTTCTACTGCACAGCTGCTGAAGGCAAAGTTCATTTTTTACGGCATTTCTAAGGATGCTAAGGATTGGGTCCGTGCCTGTACTTCTTGCCAAACTTCCAAAGTACATCGACACACGGATTCAGGAGTGGGCACCTTTCCTCAACTTCAGCGTCGTTTCGCACACATTCACGTCGACGTTGTAGGCCCCCTACCCACATCACAAGGACATCGTTACCTGTTTACTGTCATCGACCGCTCCACTCATTGGCCTGAAGCCATTCCAATGGAAACTGCAACGTCCGCCTCATGTACATCTGCCTTACTCTCTGGATGGATTTCAAGACTCGGTATCCCTGAGCATATTACTTCTGACAGGGGAACCACTTTCACCTCTCAATTATGGACGTCATTAGCGAATCTCCTGGGCATCACCTACATCAGACAACGGCCTACAACCCCGCTGCCAATGGAAGGGGTTGAACATTTTCATCCCACCCTCAAAGCAGCTTTGATGTCCAGCTGCAAGGATTGCAACTGGTTTACTCAGCTTCCCTGTGTCCTCCTTGGACTAAGGACCACTCCTAAAGACGCCCTCGACGTCTCGGCAGCCGAAATGGTGTATGGCGACCCGTTGGTCGTCCCTGCCGAGTTTTTTCCTTCTACAACCTCCTCGGACGATCTCCAGCGCATACGTCACGTCGTGGGAAAATTTACTCCGTGCCGCCAGACTTACAAGCCCCCAGCGAGGCATCACATACCAACGGACTTGCACTCTGCAACGCACGTCTTCTTGCGCAGCGACACCAGCAAGCCACCGTTAACGCCCCCATACACGGGACCTTTCCTTGTGATCCGACGCAGTCCGAAAGCATTTCTCCTAAACATTCGGGGCAAAGAAGACTGGGGTCTCCATTGATCGTCAAAAACCTGCTTATCTTCTGCCAGATGACCCGCCTACAGTTCGCCTCTCTAGATCAGGGCGCCCTATTTAACATGTACAGTATGTCATTTTTAGGGGGGGAGCCATGTACCAACCGTGTTTCACACAATTGTACATAATTCCTTTTGTATATATATTATGCTTGTATCTTCGCTCCTCCCTCGCACTAAAACGAACATGAAAATTCCTGTCTGGTTTTTCCTCTGTGATATTGTCTGTCTTGTGAACTTGTCATGTCCTGTTGCCTTGAGGTTTTGTATATAAGGAGAGTGTTCCACAACAATAAACTCAGTCGTTTCCAATCTGCCTTTGATTTCACAACTCCTCTCTCGGCCCGTCACATCCCCAGCTACAATCGATGACATCGTCTTCAGTCACGGGCAGTTCTTGTTCTTTAGATTAACGAGTGCTATATCATTAAGTTTATTTCAATCTCATATAAATACGCATTTCTTGTCATCTCCTCCCCCCCATCTCCTTTTATATATGAAGTCAAAATTAGTGTCTAATACATGATCAGGTTTCATCCTCATAACATGAAGTTATTTTACAATGGTTTTCTCAGAATATTTTGTCTAAATCAGGGAAAAATATTTCATGAGAAAGTAACGTTGAGGCTTATCTACTTTGTTGCTTTTTTCATTTGATTCACTCCTCTAGTTTTATCGTTTACCTCCTCTTTCTACTGTACTTTATTCCGAAATACTTTATTCCCACTCTTCTCTGTGCCTTTATACGATAATTTCTTCAAGTATCTTTGTTTTCGGTTTTGATTTATCCTCTTTTTGTGGCTTTCACACATTATTTCTTTATGCTAAAAACATAGACTAGAAACATTTACTGATATATCTCTTGACTTCTTTGTTATAGTCATATTTACACCTGTATATACATATGTAAATATATATATATATATATATATATATATACATATATATATATATATATATATATACAAATATATATATATATATATATATATATACCTGTATATATATATGTTTATATATTATTACTATCTAAGCTATAACTATATTTGAAAATCAAGATGCTATAAGCTCGTCAACTTCTACAGGGAAAAATAGCTCAGTATGGAGAGGAAATAAGGTAATGGAAAAATCTTCAAAAGACGCACAAAACAATCAATAGGGAATACAACTTTGAGGAAATCAACATAGTTATATATATATATATATATATATAATACATATATATATATATATATATATATGTATATATATATATATATATATATATATTTATATATATATATATATATATATATATACACGTTTGTGTGTGTGTGTGTAAATCATGCCCAAAATGCCTGCTCAGGCGAAGATATACAGAAATACTTATATTATACTGTATGTGAATTAGTCCCTAAACAAGAGAGAGAGAGAGAGAGAGAGAGAGAGAGAGAGAGAGAGAGAGATTTTAAAACCTGACATGAAGCTAAACTTGGAAGTTACTTTGATCTTTAATGGCAACATCCATTTCCTCTTAAGAGTTGCTGTGCGCCGAAACAAAGCCGGAATAACACAATTTTGGTCTTTGAACCGTCAAAAGCGCCTTACTCACATCTGAGCGATTCAGAATCATGGTCTATCGGAGAGGTTCTTACTTCGGTCTTTCCATTAAGTAGAGTAACTCGAATCGCTTTTTTTTTTTTTTTAGGATCCAAAGTGACTTACATAAATCGGAAAGTGAGGTGTGTCTTTCTTGTTGCCGGAAATATTATGGCATCTTCAAAAATCAAGGAGTTTTTGTCTTCTGTTTTTAGATATATTTTAAGTTTTTGCAACAATGATTTGTAAAGGAGAGAGAGAGAGAGAGAGAGAGAGAGAGAGAGAGAGAGAGATAGATGAAATTTGGTAATAAAAGAATTGAAACATAAGATAGGACGAGTCAAATAATGATGGGAATGAGCGGCAGAACTATACTACGTAAAGATATCATTCCCTTTTGATTGTTTTATTATTATTATTATTATTATTATTATTATTATTATTATTATTATTATTATTATTATTATTATTATTATTATTATTACTTGCTAAGCTACAACGCTAGTTGGAAAAGCAGGATGCTATAAGCCCAGGGGCCCCAACAAAGAAAATAGCCAAGTGAAGAAAGGGAAAAAAAGTAGAAATAAAATATTTTTAAGAACAGTAACAACACCAAAATAGATATTTCCTATATAAACTATACAAACTTTAACAAAATAACAGGAAAAAAACACTGTGCCCAAGAGAACCCCCAAATAAGAGAACTCCAACCCAAGATAGTGGAAGACCATGGTACAGAGGTTATGGCACAACCCAAGACTAGAGAACATTGGTTTGATTTTGGAGTGTCCTCCTAGAAGAACTGCTTACCATAACTAAAGAGTGTCTTCTACCTTAACCAGGAGGAAAATAGCCACTGAACAATTGCAGTGCAGTAGTTAACCCCTTGAGTGAAAGAAGAATTGTCTGGTAATCTCAGTTTTGTCATATGTATAAGGACAGAGGAGAATCTGTGAAGAATAGACCAGACTATTCGGT